>NC_081765.1:1047095-1339595 GCF_963082965.1 Carassius carassius | reverse complement strand
ATGGATGCAAGGAGTAGAGGAACAGAAGAGCTATATACAAGTCAAGGTAAACAAACAAGCAATTATACTGATGGAAGACGAGAAGCAGTTCAAAGAAATGAGACAATGAAAAAGATAAAAAGCCAATCGAAATATCAGAGAGACTACAAAAAAGAAGCAACGCTAACAATGACTGTTAATGATCCAGAGAAAATATCTGTGCTGATGATAATAAAGGCAGTGGAAGAGAAAACTGGATTTGGAAAGCTGTATGGACTGAGGAAAAAAAGTAATTTTGACTATGAACTAACCATGGAGAATGAGATGGATTGTGATAAGCTAATAGATGGACTACTGATTGATGGACAGTTTTGTGAGATCAAAAAACTATGTAAAACTGAAAGAATGGTCTCTTTTTTGCTTTTGCCAAACTACATAAAAGAAGATGAAATCGTTCAAAAACTGGTGGATTGGGGTGTAAATCCTATTCTCCCATTAAGAAGGAGATATTATCCTGGCACCACTGTTGCAGATGGAACAAGGTTTTTAAGAGTAAGATTCCCACAGGACATTGTGACTCTGCCATACAATGTGAGATTTGACACAGAGGAGGGACCAAAATACTTCAGGGTAATTCATGACGGCCAGCTAAAGACTTGCAGAATATGTGCAAGCACAGAGCATGAAAAAAAGGACTGTCCTCAATATACCTGCAGTGTCTGGAACAGGGGCATTTTCCGCGGGACTGCCAAGCCCCGCGGTGCCAAAGCTGTGAAAAGACATGGATGAGGTGTACGTGTGAATCTGAAGAGGAGGACAATGCAGAAATGGAGATAGAGGTGCAGGAGCACATGGAGGAGACAAGCAGAAATAGAAGGAAAGATGAAACACAGGAGGTGAATGGGATTTCTGATGATTTAAGTAAGCAAGGAAAGGAGGACTCCACGAGGAGAGAGGACAACGCAGATAAAGAAATTGAAGTGCATATAATGGAGACTGAGACACATCAAACTGTTGCTAATGATGGACAAATGAAAGAAAAGGAATGTGCAACAACGAGTGAAATTGCAGCTGGGTGGAATAAAGAGGAGGTAAGCGATGAGGAAACTGATGAAATTAACCTTGAGCTTGAAAGCAGAATATCGAACATTATGAACAGAAGACGTAAAATGTTAAGAGTACCGGAAATAAATATTAAACAAGTATTAAAGAAACAAAAGTTAAGAAGAGAAGACAGAGCAAGGCTAAATGAAGATAAAGTAGATCTAAATTCCTAGATATTAAGAGAGACCGCATATGTATGATGGGTTGTTTTGGTTTGTGTTTTTTCTTTTATTTCATTATGAGTAATTTATGTTTGGTCTCCATTAATGTTAGAGGGTTGTCATCTAAGCGGAAGTTTGAAAATATAATGAATTTAACAAAACAAAGTGATATTTTATGTATACAAGAGACTGGATGGAATGAAACAATAGTTAATGATTTTAAAAAATGTTGGGATGGAGAAATATGGTACAGTAATGACTTAAATAAGAAAAAAGGCTTGGCAATACTAATTAGAAGGGGAGTAGTAGAATCAACGAATGTTTTATTTAAAGATAACAATGGCAGGATTTTAACTGTTAAAATTATGGATAGGGGAGAAGAAATAACAATATGTAATATACATGCTCCAAATGAAGATATGGAAAGAGTTACTTTTTTTAAAGAATTGAGTGTTTTGATTAATGGATGGAAGAATGTCATTGTTATAGGAGATTTTAATACTGTTTTAGAAAGAATAGATGTTGAAGATTTTATGGTGTATAGAGCTGATGTTGGAAGAAAAGAATTGAAATGTATGATGGCTGAACATAAATTTGTAGATGTATGGAGAGATAGAAACAGAGTCAAAAGAGAATATTCGAGAAGACAGTGGGTAAATACAATTTTAAAACAAAGCAGAATAGATTTCATTTTATGTGACAGAAGATTTGAGCATTTTATTTCAAAAGTTTTTTATAAAATGTATAGCGGGAGTGATCATGATTTTTTATACGTAATGATGGATTTTAGTGGAGTTGAGAGAGGACCAGGTGTATGGGTGGTTAATACACAGCTTTTAAAGAACGAATTGTATAAAATGGAAATGGAAAATCTAATTATTAATAGTGTAGATGATGTTTTATATGATGAAGCAATATGTGTGTGGTGGGACAATATAAAATCAGATATCAACAGTTTTTCTATTGAATGTTCTAAAAAAATACAGAAAGCAAAAAGAGCTAAAGAAAGGGAACTAAATAAAGAATGGGAAAATGAAATGAAAAAGATAACTGAAGGAAATACGGATATTAGGAAAATAGTAATATTGGAAGAGAAACTCAAAAAAGTGGAAGAGGACAAATGTGTGGGTGCTAGAATAAGAAGTAAGATAAGGAATACAGTGGAAGGGGAAAGAAGTACAAAGTTTTTCTATGATGCAGAAAAGACTAGACAAAAAGCTGATTTAATAAAGAATGTTTCAATGGAAGGTAAAAATATAAAAGATAAAGAAGGGATTTTAAAAGCGGTGAAGGATTTTTTTGGTGTTTTATTTAAGAAAAAGGGAGTTAATGAGGAGGATGAAGTATTTTTGTTAAATCAAATCAAAGTTAAAGTAAAAGAGGATGATAAAAAAATGTGTGATAGTGATATAACAGAAGAGGAGATAAATGAAGCTATAATGCAATTAAGTAATGGGAAAAGTCCTGGTTTAGATGGTTTACCATCTGAATTTTATAAGGTTTTTAAAGATGTTTTAATACCTATTTTGAAAGATCTTTTCATAGCCATTTTTAAGAATGGACAATTGAGTGAGAGTATGAAGAAGGGCATGATTAAAATAATTTATAAAAAGAAAGGGAATAAAGATGATTTGCAAAATTACAGACCATTAAGTATGCTCAACACAGATTATAAAATATTAACCAAGATTTTAGCGAATAGACTTAAAAAAGTAGTTCCCCACATCATTACGACTAATCAAGCATATGGCGTATTAGGAAGAGATATAGTGGATACAGTAACAAGCATTAGAGATTTAATTTGGTACATAAAAGAGAAAAAGAGTGATGGTTTTTTAATCAGTATAGATCTAGAAAAGGCATTTGACAGAGTTGAGCACAAATATTTATTTGATTTAATTCAACAGTTTGGTTTTGGTAATAATTTTATAAAGTGGATGAAATGTTTTTATACAGATATTTTTAGCTGTTTTAAAATAAATGGTTTTTTAACAGACTTCATAGGAATATCTAGATCTATAAGACAAGGATGTCCCTTATCAGCTTTATTATATACTTTAGTTGCTGAACCGTTAGGTTTAGCAATAAATGGAGAAAAAGAAATAAAAGGTTTTTTAATAGAAGACAATGTAATAGAACAAAAATTGTTTCAGTATGCAGATGATACTACTCTGATTTTAAAAGATTTTAATAGTGCTGAAAAAGCTATGGGAATTATTGATAAATACTGTCGAGGTTCGGGTGCAAAAGTAAATAAGGAAAAAAGCGAATACATTAAGATGGGAAAAGTGGACATTTCAAAAAGAAATTGGCAGTTAAAAGAACAAAAAAATAATATAAAAATTTTAGGCATTTCACTTGGATATGATGAAATTAAAACTAGAGAAATAAATTGGGACGAAACTGTAAACAAAATGGAAAAAAGATTAAATTTTTGGAAACAGAGAGTACTGTTTCTAAAAGGGAAGGTACTTGTCTTGAATTCTCTTTTTTTATCCAAAATGTGGTATGTTTTAAGTGTCGTTAGTTTACCAATTTGGGTATATAAGAGAATAAAAACTATGATTTTAAAGTTTCTTTGGGATGGTAAGCCATCTAAAATTGCATATAACACAATCATTGGAAAGGTGGAAGATGGAGGATTAGGACTAATAGATCCATGGCTGAGAATGAAAAGCATGAGAATTAAAACAGTAAAAAAGTTTTTTAACAAGGACAACATTCCATGGAAAAGTGTCATGAATTATGTTATTAATAAATGCGGACAAATAGGAGATGATTTTTTATGGATGGCTTTTAAGGATAATATGATAGAAAATATACCAGAGTTTTACAACCCGAATTCCGGAAAAGTTGGGACGTTTTTTAAATTTTAATAAAATGAAAACTAAAAGACTTTCAAATCACATGAGCCAATATTTTATTCACAATAGAACATAGATAACATAGCAAATGTTTAAACTGAGAAAGTTTACAATTTTATGCACAAAATGAGCTCATTTCAATTTTGATTTCTGCTACAGGTCTCAAAATAGTTGGGACGGGGCATGTTTACCATGGTGTAGCATCTCCTTTTCTTTTCAAAACAGTTTGAAGACGTCTGGGCATTGAGGCTATGAGTTGCTGGAGTTTTGCTGTTGGAATTTGGTCCCATTCTTGCCTTATATAGATTTCCAGCTGCTGAAGAGTTCGTGGTCGTCTTTGACGTATTTTTCGTTTAATGATGCGCCAAATGTTCTCTATAGGTGAAAGATCTGGACTGCAGGCAGGCCAGGTTAGCACCCGGACTCTTCTACGACGAAGCCATGCTGTTGTTATAGCTGCAGTATGTGGTTTTGCATTGTCCTGCTGAAATAAACAAGGCCTTCCCTGAAATAGACGTTGTTTGGAGGGAAGCATATGTTGCTCTAAAACCTTTATATACCTTTCAGCATTCACAGAGCCTTCCAAAACATGCAAGCTGCCCATACCGTATGCACTTATGCACCCTCATACCATCAGAGATGCTGGCTTTTGAACTGAACGCTGATAACATGCTGGAAGGTCTCCCTCCTCTTTAGCCCGGAGGACACGGCGTCCGTGATTTCCAACAAGAATGTCAAATTTGGACTCGTCTGACCATAAAACACTATTCCACTTTGAAATAGTCCATTTTAAATGAGCCTTGGCCCACAGGACACGACGGCGCTTCTGGACCATGTTCACATATGGCTTCCTTTTTGCATGATAGAGCTTTAGTTGGCATCTGCTGATGGCACGGCGGATTGTGTTTACCGACAGTGGTTTCTGAAAGTATTCCTGGGCCCATTTAGTAATGTCATTGACACAATCATGCCGATGAGTGATGCAGTGTCGTCTGAGAGCCCGAAGACCACAGGCATCCAATAAAGGTCTCCGGCCTTGTCCCTTACGCACAGAGATTTCTCCAGTTTCTCTGAATCTTTTGATGATGTTATGCACTGTAGATGATGAGATTTGCAAAGCCTTTGCAATTTGACGTTGAGGAACATTGTTTTTAAAGTTTTCCACAATTTTTTTACGCAGTCTTTCACAGATTGGAGAGCCTCTGCCCATCTTTACTTCTGAGAGACTCTGCTTCTCTAAGACAAAGCTTTTATAGCTAATCATGTTACAGACCTGATATCAATTAACTTAATTAATCACTAGATGTTCTCCCAGCTGAATCTTTTCAAAACTGCTTGCTTTTTTAGCCATTTGTTGCCCCCGTGCCAACTTTTTTGAGACCTGTAGCAGGCATTAAATTTTAAATGAGCTAATTAAGTGGATAAAAGTGTAAAATTTCTCAGTTTAAACATTTGCTACGTTATCTATGTTCTATTGTGAATAAAATATTGGCTCATGTGATTTGAAATTCCTTTAGTTTTCATTTTATTAAAATTTAAAAAACGTCCCAACTTTTCCGGAATTCGGGTTGTATATATATATATGTATATGTATTAGGATTGTTACACAGAAATTAAGTCAGTGAAAATGTATGACAATATCCAAGTACGTGTTCATTATTAACATTAATGTTTTTTTCCCTTTTTTTGTATTAGATTTTAATCAGCATTGAATGATTGTGGAGGGATGTTTTCGGTGGAGTGTTAAAACTTTTCTACAATTGCTTCTCCAACCTTGAGAGGGAAGGCCTGCTTAACCCTGATAATGAACTTCATATGTATGCACTGCACTGGACATTTCTTCCACACATAAACCAACATCTACAGTCCTTCAAAGATGGCTGGAATTACCATACTTTGCGTACTGAAAGGCACCAATCACCACATCAGTTATGGTGTGAAAAAATCACAAGGAAGGCCAGGATTCCCTCCAGGTCTGTACCCTTAAACTTTGGGAACTTCTGTGTAACTAATAATCCACAATGTTTTTACAGAATACAGTGTTAAAAGGATAGTTAACGCCAAAAAACAGGCAATGTGCACCACAGGATACATATTTAGTTCCATGTAGGAGGCATGCGAGAGAATATTTAATCCAAGATGGTTGTCAGTATCATAGGTGAATCTGTTTGGAGTATGTGGGTCATGTGAATTGGTTCAAATAACATGTACTTGTTTAGTCAGTTTGACCTAAAGCCAACATGCCCACCCAAAGATTTTAGATTTCAGGAGAAAAATGCAATACACCGGTTAATAGTAATAGTAACAAAGGGTTAGTTCACCGAAAAATTTAAATTGTCATAATTTACTTACCCTCAGGTTGTTACAAAGCTACATCTACTGCTGAATGCAAAGGAATAGATTTTGAAAAAAAGTTTGTAATCAGGCTTCTTTGGGCCACCATTGACTTCCATTGTAGAAAAAAACTTTCTTCAAAATATTTTCCTTTTGTTTTCAACCGAACAAAGACATTTATACAGGTTTGGAACAACATGAGGGTAAGTAAATGATGACAGAACTTTTATTTTTGGGTGAACTATCACTTTAAGATGTTGAATAAAATTAAGTCAGATGTTGGTCATGCAGTTATTTACAGTATTTTAAAATATTTGTATCTCCTGAGATGCATTATCAGATTAGGCTAAAGCCCGGAACACACCAAGCCGACGTTGGTCCTAGTCGCCTATTTTTCAGCGGATTCGACATGATTTGTCGGCTTGGTGTGTTAGGGCAACTTTGGACCCAGATGCTGCCAACGTGGCCAACTCTGCAGTCTGCTTTCATCTCTACTAGTTGGCTGGTGTCGGTTTGGTGTGTTCCTTGCTTAAGAAAACAGGATTATCCACAGCATTGTCAATGACTGGTGCCCAAGGTAAACTGGGCACCCTGTACTGGCTAATAGAAATATTGTGCCAGGACCCTTAGGAAAGATATTTTATAGTCCTCTGTACATAGTCCACTTTCTCAGCCTATGTACTTGAGTTAAAGAAAAATGTCCAAATAAGTGTCCCTATTATGCTATTTTAAAGCTTCGTAATTTTTTTGGATGTTTCTCAGACGACTTGTATGAATCAGTTCAATTCCACGAGCCCTCTGCAAATGATTGCAATGATTGGTCAGAGGGCCCAGTAGATTGTGGTTTACCTTATGGCACATACAAGTGTAGACCTTATTCTCCAGAGAAACAAGCATGCAGCCATCTTTCAAATATTGTCTTTGAACTTCTGTTTTTGCAGTAAGCTTAATGCATTTCGATGGCATCATTATCAGAGCAATTAGTTAGTTAAGTGGATTTACTAAATGTATAGTTAACGAAAGTTATCATGAACATCAGGACTCTGGAATGGTTCCAAAATGAGCATTACCTGATTTGCCCACGTCAGAGTGTGGGTAGGGTTTAGGGGTGGGGTAGGGTAAAGGGATCACTGTCACAGCATGATTTAGAAAACCATCCCGTTTGGGAAAGGAAAAACTAATTCAGAAAAGGCCACTTTACTTCCACAGAGACCCCACACTCAACATGTCGGAAATGAAATGCCCTTTAACCAGCATTGCCTACCCCTATTCTATATGATCAGCATTGATATTACCAACACTTTCTTTTCTTACATTAGTTTGATTTGGAGCACGGAATCGACTGGGAGGGTCCAAGTGGTCACCATGAGGAGGGTGTTGCAGTCCCTGAAGTTAACCTTCCAAGGCAACTGACTGACCTTGAATTACAAAGACTACCAAATCCCCATGGTTCTTTCTCCAGTGTAATAAATACATACAGTGAAACAGTTGACATATTGTCCAATATAATGAATGATTAAATGCCAGAAATATGCAGTGAGTAAACAACCCAATGATTAAATGAAATGAACAGAAAGACAAAACATTGAAAACATTTGAATTTTATTTTGTTTACTTTCATAATAATTTTTATTGAAACGAATAGCTAACAACTTTGAATCTGAAACTGCTATCAGCCATCAGAACTACCGACTCAAGATGAAATATCTGTAAACTCTCAAAACTGTTTCAATTTTATTTTGTTTACTTTCATGTAAACTTGTTACAAATAAACACCAAAACATGTTACGCAAATGTCTGACATAACTTTGGCCTCTTGCTAACAAAACACAAATGCTAACTGTATAATCATTTTTATTGAAACGAATAGCTAACAACTTTGAATCTGAAACTGCCATCAGAACTACTGGCTCAAGATGAAATATCTGTAAACTCTCAAAACTGTTTCAGTATGCAGTGTTTAAATCTTGCCAAAACCAGAGTACCATGAAGTGATGCTTGCCATCAGGTCACACTCAAATTCCTCATATGTTGCTACATTTTCAGATAGTTTTAGAGTGAAAAAAACAGGTAGACGCCTGTGGCAAAGCACAACAAATTCTTCCAGGTCTGATGACAGCACGTCCCACCCAGTCCAGAATGTGAGAAGTGACTTCAGATGCTTTCCTGATCCTAAATGAGCATTAAAATATTTTAAAATAATTTAGCAATATGTGGTTAACCAAGTAAAAAAAGAAAATAGTCAAAACTATGGATGTCCTGAACAAATCTCAAAGATCAGTATTGCCGGCCGATCAAACATATTTCAGCTGATTGTTATTGGCTCTTATGAGCACAATCATTTGTTAGCTACCATGCATTGTGGAGTAGGTGTGATATGCAACTTCAAGTAAGTTTGCCTGCTGGTTTTATTACTACCCCTGGGCCCTGCTATAAGTACAAACCTGATTCCAAAAAAGTTGGGACATTGTACAAATTGTGAATAAAAAAGGAATGCAATAATTTACAAATCTCATAAACTTATATTGTTTGATCTCATTCAAGTGAGCTTAGAGCATGTCAGTCACAGATGACTGGTCTATAAGTCACACATTTTTCTCTGTGAATGTGGGCAGACAGCATGTGAATTAGTTTAGATTTCTTTCTTTTTAATCTCTGAATAGACACAAACATGCAAAATTATATGAAAATGCCCACCATTGTGAGTATTCTCATAAACAGATTGTTATATCTGTAAACAACTAGAACTACTTTGTCTGTCCATTCGCCTTTAAGTGGAAGTATCTTAATAATATCTGAAGCTTTGACTATATGCCTTTGAGGGTAATCAAACAAAAGGCAATCTCTTATGTGGCTTGAACAAACATTACATTTAAAAATTAAATTTATACAGTGAAGATTAGTGTTATTTTACATTTGTTATGTCCAAAGACGCAGTCTTTATTGTTATGATTTATCAGAAAAGCGGTTTTTTTTTTAATGTGTTTCTACTGTTGACATTTATTAGTTACTTTAATACTTGCTTACTTGTTAGCTGGGTTTTATTTGGAAGCTGTGGGGAGATGGGCACCATTTTTGTTGAACCCCATTTTCTTCTTTTTTGGGGCCAGGAAAGGGAGTTAGGGTACCATTCTGTTATTATTTCTCTTTTCTTTGTTAGTTAAGTTTAAGTTTTAAATTATCCAGTTAGATTGTTTTTGTTTGTTATTTTGGCCTTGCCCTCTCCAGCGGTGTATTCCAGAAAGCAAGGTTAACTTACCGTCACATATACCCTGAACTCTCAGTTGATTAACCCAAACCTTGCTTACTCGAGGTATGCTGGTTCCAAAAACGAGTCCGGGAGTAAGTTCAGCCAACTCAGAGCAGTGGTGGACTGTAACGAAGTAGCTTTACTTCGTTACTGTACTTAACTAAATTTTTCAAGTATCTGTACTTTACTGGAGTAGTTTTATTTTGAGTAACTTTTACTTTTACTTCACTACATTCCAAAGCATAAAATCGTACTTTTAACTTCACTACATTTCATAAAACATATCGTTACTCCCTATAATATATCACGTGCTCCGACACGCAGAAGCGGTGTTTGATTCATCATGAACGAACTGAGTCTTTTCAAAATAAACTTAAATCGGATCGCAAATCACACCAAACGATTCGTTTACGAATTAGAATGATCCGATTGCAGCTGTTCTGGAGTCGACCACTCACTGATTCAAATGAACCGTTTAGTGCGAGTCTAAGAACCGGGAGATCTTGTGAGCGTCTGATGTTGCTAAAAGTAAGTTACTAATGTCGAAATGTTGGATTAATTATTGTTACTGAAAATCATATTTAGGTCAAAATTGTCAGTTGTTTGGGAACTAAATCCGTTGTAAAGAGTGATCTATTTAAGCCCACTGAAATACTCGAGTGCAGACGATGCAGACACATCAATTTTAGGAAGAAAAAAAAAACAAAATAAATAAAAAAACAAACATTAAAATTACACAGATTAAATACAATAACTCATGCACGTTCAAATACCCTGCTGCCGTAATGTTAACAGTTTTATTAAAATGCTACCATCCCTATGTGACGTCTGTTTTTATATTGTTTATCAACAGTAACGTTTGGAATAACTAGACGAGTAGACAGACATGAATGTTTATTCATAACCGTACTGAAAATAAGTAAATATTGTTAGCTGATGCTAACTGTCTAGCTAACAAGCTTGCTGGTGCTAAGTTGAGGTAATTTTTATAAATAATGTCCAAATATTTTAATTATATATATATATATATATATATATATATATATAGAGATAGATTACATCTGGGGAGAAAAGAAAGGATGTGATGTTCAGAAAATGGTAACTACAGTAATGATCAAAGTGGGAAGAGATGCACCCTGTTTGGCCAGGGGTGTTTTTACACCACAGACAAGGTTTGAGAAGGAAAAAATCCAGGGGCGTAGCCATCTTTTCAGAAGTGAGGGGGACAGAAATTATATATATATATATATATATATATATATATATATATATATATATATATATATATATATATATATATGCTATATATGTAGGCTATATAACATTTCTTTAATCTATATAGCTTACCAATCAACCGTTTTTGAACAGTAATATTTTTTATGTTTTTAAAGAAGTATCTTCTGCTCACCAAGCCTGCATTTATTTGATCCAAAGTACAGCAAAAAACAGTAATATTGTGAAATATTTTTATATTTAAAATAATTTTTTCCCCTATTTGAATGTATTTTAAATTGTAATTTATTCCTGAGATCAAAGCTGTATTTTCAGCATCATTACTCCAGTCTTTAGTGTCACATCCTTCAGAAATCATTCTAATATGCTGATTTGCTGATTATCAATATTTAAAACATGAGTATTTTTTTCAGTATTCTTTGATGAATATAAGGATCCAAAAATTAGCATTTATGTGAAATAAAAAGCTTTTGCAACATTATACACTATACCATTCAAAAGCTTACAGTCAACATAATTTTTGTTTTTTGGAAAATAAATTATAGAAATGAACACTTCTACTTAGCAAGGAGTCTTTTGTGGTTTCGAGTCTCAGGCCGGCAACACCATGACTAAGGTTCTCTTGAGCAAGACACCGAACCCCCAACTGCTCCCCAGGCGCCGCAGCATAAATGATGCCCAATGCTCCGGGTGTGTGTTCTCGGTGTGTGTGTGTGTTCACTGCTGTGTGTGTTCTCGGTGTGTGTGTGTTCACTGCTCCGGGTGTGTGTTCTCGGTGTGTGTGTGTGTGTGTGTTCACTGCTGTGTGTGTGCACTTTGGATGGGTTAAATACAGAGCACGAATTCTTAATATGGGTCACCATACCTGGCTGTATGTCACGTCACTTCACTTTAAATTGATCAAAAGTGATGATAAAGACATAATTTTCTATTTCAGATTATTCCAGATTTCTATTTCAAAATAAATGCTGTTCTTCTGAACTTTCTATTCATCAAAGAAACCTTATTTTTTTTTTATTATTTCTGAAGGATTGTCTGACTGGAGTATTGATGCTTAAAATTCAGCTTTGAAATTTCAACAAATTACATTTTGAAATATATCCAAATAAAAAACAGTTAATATAAATAGGTTAGTAAAAATATTTCACAATTTTTCTGTTTTGCTGTACTTTGGATCAAATAAATGCAGACTTGGTGAACAGAAGAGACTTCTTTAAAAAATATTAACAAGCTTACTGTTCAAAAACTGTTGACTGGTAGTGGATACAATAGGCAACTTAAATTTTTCTCAAATTTCTAACTTTTAATTGGCTTATAAATCTATAACTGCTGGACAATAACAAATAATAATGATTTGTTTATATACTACAAAATGTTTTTGTCAATCAGCACTGCATTGTTCATACTTTATTTATCACCTGCTGAAGATGACTTGAAAAACCATATATTGTTGCAATCGTATGTTTAATGTCTTCGTGTTTCCAAAACTCTGTGTAAAAACTGCTTTCATACAGCGATAGCAGGACGCTTCTGCCCATATTAGGAATTTCCTCATATGACTTTCTGCGCGAGAGCGCCCTCCGGCTTCGAGTATGAATGAAACACACACTGCAGGAGAGTTCAGCGCTCTGTGATGTTCATCTCGCTGTATTCTGGGTCCGAATAAAATATCAAATCATGTGCAGACTATCCCGTCTCTTTGAGCTTAAATCTATATTTATTTACACAAGCTCTTGAAAACCTCTATGCGAACACACTTGACTGAAAAACTGTGGGGGACGAATTTCCGTGGTATAAAAAGTGTGTATGGGGCCTGAAAGAATCATTATGAAAATATAATTATATTTTCCTTTAAAATGTTCTTCCTAACTTCAGGCCTTATTATCATGTCATATATAGTCCTAACTGTGATGTTCTGTAAAACAACAAACTTTAAAATACTTTGTTCTTACTGGTGAAAATCAGATGGTCATCTTTGTTTTCTCTCATGTACATCACAGTGTAAACTTTCACAGTTAACATCACTCTCATCAGCGTAGTCCATATCAACAACACAAATATATCTTGACTCCATATAGTGGTTATTTTGGAAAAAATCCCAGGTATTTTGAGCAGTAGGTAGCAGTATTATTAAAAATATGTGCGAATATAAAATTTAATTAAGTAGCCTATATAAAATTTCAGTACTTTTTTACTTAAGTACATAAAAAATCGAGTACTTTTGTACTTTCACTTGAGTAAAATTAAAAAAGGAGTACTTTTACTCTTACTGGAGTAATATTTTATTATATGTATCTGTACTTTTACTCAAGTACTTGATTTGTGTACATCTTTTCGTTTAATAAGTTATCTTTAAAAAATATTATATTGTTTGTTTGATGCTAATTAATTGAATGCAGATCCATGTGTGAGATGACAATAAAAATAAATGTTTTAATTGATGTAACATTTAACTTTTACAATTTAACATAACTTATTTTTATTTATTTTTTTATTCTAATTATTTTGAATTAATAAATAATATTGTATATTATATAACTGACATAAATTTGGTTATATTAATAACTATATTAATTATATATATATATTAAACACATCTGAATCCCTCTTAAGCAAACTAACCCTGGATCATGAGCTGGTCCAGAGAGTGAGTTGCCATGGTTACCCTGAAAGTAACCTCCGTTTTTGGAACCGAAAGTTGAGGTTACTTACTCTTAATGTCAAATAACCTTCTTTCTGGAATACCCCCCTGAAGCTATTGCTTCCCTTTTCTTTTTCACAATACCTTTTTTATTTGTTCAATGAACTGTCAAATAAGAATCTTTATGGTAATTTTATGTGGTGCAGTGGCAGGACTTATCTGGTCTTTAAAATATTTGTTTTAGTTCCCTCCACCTATATGCCTACACTCATGCGGAATGTAACATTTGATAATTCAATTTCTGCACATGAATAGAGTTACACTTATCTGAAAATCATAAAGCACTGTTTGTTATTTACATCTTTGTTCGTTTGTATTTATCCATGCTTGTAAATTATTATTTATGTGTAGATGCTACACATACAGATGCTATTCAAGACATCTGGTCAGATTTCCATAACACAATACATACATAAAGTATTACATCTGCCTATACTTAATATTTCACTATTTAGATGGGATCAGGGACACACAGATTTGATTCGGACATCCCTAGTCAACACAGCTATTTCTATAATAAAAAAATATACTATACTGGAGACCACATTAGCAATTAACGTTGTTGTAGCAAAAAAAAAGTCATACCATTCTCTATGAATCTTCGGAGAAAATGTAGTGCTTTTTGTTGTTCCTCCAAGCTGAGTATATCCTCATCAACATCCTCATCCCTTGGCCAGACAATCTTTTCCAGAATCATCTAGAATAAATAAATGTTTACACACACATATCTCACTATTAATCATACCGATCAAAAGTTTGGAAACGGTAGCTTTGTAAAGTTTAGGAAGTCTCTTGTGCTCATCAACACTGCATAAATTTGATTAAAAAAAACAGAACAACAGTAATATTGTGAAAATATTACTATTTAAAATAATGATTTTCTATTTTAATGTACTTAATATAATGTACTTTAATGTACAAAATATAATTAGTTTCTGTGATCATAGCTGGATTTTCAGCGTCATTACTCATACAATTGTCCAGAAATCATTCTAACGTGATTATTATTATTATTATTTGTAACCTGTTATACTTGGGGAAACTGTTAAAGAACAGCATTTGTTAAAAAAATAAATATACTATAAATGTATGATCAATTTAACACATTCCTTGCTGAAAAGAATCTTAATTTATTTCAAACAAAAGGAAAAAAAAATACTGACATAAAACTTTTGAAAATTAGTGTATATTGTTTGAAATATTAATGGATATTTTGAATAAATGCTATTCTTTTTAATTTTATATTTAAAGAGTCCTGAAAAAAAGTATCACAGGTCCTACAAAATAAAAAAAAACATAAAATAAAATAAGCAGCACAACTGTTTCCAACATTGAAAATAAATCAGCATACTAGAATGACTTCTGAAGGATCATGTGATACTGAGTAAAGAATAATAATTTCAGTATTTTATCACAGGAATAAATTATATTTTTAATTACATAAAACCATTATTTAAAATTGTAATAATATTTATACAGTTGCAAGAAAAAGTAAGTGAAGTATTTTAAATTTTCAGGTTTTCTGCATTAAAGGGATAGTTCACAGACAAATGAAAAATTGTTGCTAATTTACTTGACGTCAGGTCATCAAAGATGATGGGTCTGTGTATGTTTTGATCATTTAATTTAATATTTGGAATAGAATAACGTAAAATAAAAAAGATGGTTCGTTTATTATTATTCATTTTTTAATTTGGTTTAACAAATGGAAAATTAGATTTTGCCGTTTGTGATTTATAAATTGGTTTATGGCTTTGATATTTCATTCGCACATGTGGGCGCGCTAAAACGCCCCTTTCATCTGATTGGTCAAACTGCACCTTATTCAGGACGGCCTTATTTCTATCAGGTCGAATCGGGTAGAATAGAAATCATCCCACTTTACAAGCTTTTGTCACCATGCGAACCACCACTCGCTGATATTTAAAGCAGAATTGCTTATATTTAGCCTAACTATAATTAGTGCTGCTGTAAAGCTTCGCCTCTAATGTACAACGTTTTGTATTCACAAAACATCTTAAGGCTAAAAGTAACGTTCGACTTGTTGATTTAGTAGAAACTCTTAAAAATAATGGCCGTGTCAGTCCTAATTTTAGGACTCCTAAATTTTTGCTTTCACAAGTATTTCACAAAGCATTTTAACACTAAAATTAGCTCCTAAATCTGTGAAACGGGTGCTGGGGACTAAATCTTTTCTTCTGCAATACATATTTTGATTTATATATTGTAATCTACCATAAAACGGCAAGAATAAATCTTTAATAATTAAATACATAATGTCCAATTACCTGTGGCAGTTGTTTTCACAAGTTCAAACTTACAAATGATCGAATAGAGTAAAAAAAATAAATAATAATAATAAGCATATTTTGCCAAAACACAGAGTTATCCCCAGTATCCTCAGCCGAGTGTGAGGAACGGGTTGGTCAAGGGATTCAGAAAACTGTTGATGTAACTCAGTGAATCAGCTCTCGTCTGTGTGTATACCTCCTCTCGACACTGATAGACAGTTTCAATGTGCTTCTCCTAAACTTTGTTTATAAAACATAATTTGTCACCTGAATTCTCCATTCTCTCAAAACACAGACATGTAATAAGCTGACAATAAGGTGAACATATACATATAATTAGTGACATCCTACATTTAACTTGGTAAATGTATTTGGCGTGGTGTCCGGGGAGAGGGCTCTGAGCTCGGTAATTGGAAGTATCTTAGTAAGTGGTGAGGTATCTTAGAGACAGGGTGGTGGAGGGATTCTGAAGACTGTAGAGAATCCTTAGGTGAGTTTGAATTGAGCGTCAGCGTCAGTTCTGGCAGGCCAGGTAGTCAAGATGCTGCTAATGCTATTTGCTAACAACACTGTCCCGTCAGCTGATCTGCTTCAGCTGAGCTGCATTAGCCGATTAACTCCCCTCGCTGCTCAATGACCAAAGCTCAAACAAGGCGCCCTATTTAAAGCACATTTAGTTTGCTCATACATGCTTGCTGCTTGCTTCTGCTGCCCGCCACCTCCCCAGCTCCTCCTTATGCATAACGTGGCATTTGCTTTATGTCATGTTGCCTGCTCTGTTCACATTTTAGCTCTCACAGTCCTAAAGTGTGTGAGCGTTCCCTAATGCTGCTGCTGCTGTCCTCTGATTCTCTGCTATTTCATGGTGCTCATGAACAGAGCAATACCGCCAAATTTCAATTCAGGAACATCAACTTGTTTGCAACCTATTCAATAAAAATTCTTAAATTATTTTTATTGTCTGTGTGTTCTTGACTTAGGGCGCTTTCACACTGGCAGTTTAGTGCGGACCGGGGCACGGAGTACCGAACCCGAAACTACCTTGAGGAGGTGGTCTGAGCTCGGTTTCTCCCAAACCGTGGCGCGGTTCGCGTTAATGTGCAAGCAACACGGACTCGGGTGCGCGCTTGTTCAGGAAGTATAGTATCCCGCGCATTCGTATCACTGTCGATATCATTTCCTCACACACGACAACCATGAGTGGCAGGGGAACGTTGTGGGACACTGAAGAGGAGTTGTCTTTCACTATGTTGTGCATAATAGCACCAGAAAAACAGACAAATTACAGCTATGCTCAGATGAGTTGTATTCTCCATGCGTTTTCCGTGTGCGTTTGCGATGACGTAAGATCACTGCAAACGCACCTGGGTTCGATACAACTAATTGAGTGTGAAACCAGACCAACGCTGCGGGGGGCGCCGGGAACTAGCGCACTCGGGTTCGGACCGCAGCAAACGCACCCAGTGGAAAAATGCCCTTAATGGACCTGACAGAACTGTGGTTATATATGGCTTTCCCTCTTGCTGATTGGGTAGATATGTTGATTACTGATTGTACTGACAGATTACTGACAGAGACTCCCATCAGCCAATCACTGCGGGCATAGTTAGTAAGCGTGTTGACATCATCCGTAAAAAAAAAAGTAACATTAAACTTTTGTTGCCATTTAGGAATACTTTTAGTGGTAAGATTAAATGTTTTGTGAATACAGCCCCAGATCACATTTCATGACCAATGATTTTTTCTTGAGACTGTATACATATATATGCAAATATATTAAACAATTTATAATTGCACATTGAATAGTTACATGTTTAGCTTTTAAATATTTTTACTTTCTAATAATGATGCTGTAGCTTAAATTGCATATTAGATTATCTGTGGTGTTAACATCACATCACTGGTCCTGGGGAACAAGACTGGGATGGCATCTGGCCTGGAGCTAAAAAAATCCCAGACCCCGGTGTCTTTCAAACCCCTCCTCATTTGTTTAACCTGCTGAGTTGTTCTTCCCAGTACCTTCAAATTAATAAATAAATAAATTACACACGTAACAAGAACATCTGTAACCTTCATTTCAGTTGTGATTTTAAAGAACAACAGTTTTTATGCCACCACTGAGTGCAGGCTACATGCTCGTCTCCTCAGAGTGCGAGCGCACCTGCTTCTGCAATTATACCCCCTCACAGGATGCAAAGCTTGCACGCTAATGTCCATTGGCACGTTTAGTAACACTCAAAGGTGATAGGGCTCCTAGTGTATCCCATATCCCAATTCGTCGGTTCACTTATGACGTACGTTGAACATGACATCTTAAAGGGAACCATTTTTCCCCCTGGTTTCTCTTAAATCTTTACATTCACTGTGCTCTACTGTAGAAGGAAAAACTTACAGAGTGAAGAAGAATTTTCTCCCTCAGCCACCATCTGTTTTCTGCTGTAACACCGGGGAGATCCCAAGGGAGGGTCACAGAGATAATTTTTTTCTTTTGTTCCTCTGAGAAGTTGCTGTTTTCTTCCAACTGTGCAAAACAGAGCTCAATCAATAAGAGCCTTACCATGCAATAACAGATATTTACATACATTTCACAAGATAAAACAGTTTAAATGTTCATTAAACAATTAAACAATTTAAACAATTTAAACAATTTAAATGTTGGACAGTGTTTTCGGTTGGACAGTGTTTTCTCTACTTCCTGTTGGCCTTCTGTAGCAAATCGTAGCTCCGTGTAGCTGTTTTTATTTTATTTTTTCTCTAGAATCTTTATCTTACTATCACTCTCTGTTTTTTTAAAAGTGGTAAAATATAACCTAATTCACACCATATTTCTGATATTATCGATCAATCTTATCAGATTAACTTCGATCGTTCACTTTTATTTTATATCCGTGAGTGCTGTACACCCGTAAAGCGTTAGCACTCGTTAGCTTTCATTAGTGTTTTCATTCGAACCTATCGCTGTATTCTTTTCTCCTCTCGCTCCAGTTTTTCACAAGTTCATCAAACAACCGCAGTATAGAAGTTTCATCAAGCACGGTGAGTAATGGCTTCTCCTATCATTGTTTCTTGCACCTCTTGCCACATGTATAGTTTATCTATCTCTGTCGCTGATGAGGGATTCACATGTGATAAATGCAGGGAAATAGTTAGGCTGACAGAGAAGATTTCAGAATTAGAGACACGCATTCAAACTTTAATTGAGGACAGTAAGAATGTTAGGGCTCTAGATACAGCTTTGGATGCACCTAGCTCAGGGATTCCTGTACATTGTTCGGTTCTGGAGACAGAGCCCCAGCAGCAGGGCAACTGGGTGACGGTGAGGCAGCGTAGTCGTGGGTCAAAACACCGCTCTTCTGTTCCGATCAAAACATTAAACAGGTTCTCCCCACTCAGTGATGCACCCACTGAGAAACCTGATGAAAGTGCTCTAGTTATTGGTGATTCTATTGTATGGAACGTGAATATAGAGACACCAGCCACCATAGTCAAATGTTTACCGGGAGCCAGAGCGCCTGACATCTTGGCAAATTTAAAAGTGCTGGCTAATGCTAAACGTAAATACAGTAAGATTGTTATTCATGCCGGCGCTAATGATGTTCGACTTCGCCAGTCGGAGATCACTAAAAATAACATTAAAGAGGTGTGTGAACTTGCAAGCACGATATCAGACACTGTAATATGCTCTGGTCCCCTCCCTGCTTACCGTGGTGATGAGATGCATAGCAGATTGTCATCACTCAATGGCTGGATGTCTAAGTGGTGCCCACAGAATAACATAGGTTTCATAGACAATTGGACGAGCTTTTGGGGCAGACCTGACCTGTTTAAAAGAGATGGTCTTCATCCCTCCTGGGGTGGCGCCACTCTTCTCTCTAGAAATATGGCAAATAGTCTTAGTGTTTATACTTGACTAACTGGGGCCCAGGTCAGGAAGCAGACAGACTGGCTAAACCGACTGTCTGCTAGCCGCCTCCCGTCACAGAGGTCAGTTAATTCTCAGCACATAGAGACTTTTTCACCTAGATATCACACTATAGAGACTGTGTCTGTTCCCCGAACTAGAAAAAAACAAAAAACGTCCAAACCAAGTTAAGATTCACAATTTAATTGAGGTTCAACAAATAAAAAACAGAAGCAATATGGATAAACAAATGATAAAGCTTGGCTTATTGAACATCAGATCCCTTTCTACGAAAACACTTTTTGTAAATAATATGATCACTGATCATAATATAGATGTACTCTGTTTGACAGAAACCTGGCTAAAACCTGATGATTACATTATTTTAAATGAGTCCACCCCCCAAGATTACTGTTATAAACATGAGCCGCGTCTAAAAGGCAAAGGTGGAGGTGTTGCTTCAATTTATAACAACGTTTTCAGGATCTCTCAGAGAGCAGGCTTCAAGTATAACTCATTTGAAGTAATGGTGCTTCATATAACATTATCCAGAGAAACAAATGTTAATGATAAATCCTCTGTTATGTTTGTACTGGCTACTGTATAAAGGCCACCAGGGCACCATACAGACTTTATTAAAGAGTTTGGTGATTTTACATCCGAGTTAGTTCTGGCTGCAGATAAAGTCTTAATAGTTGGTGATTTTAATATCCATGTTGATAATGAAAAAGATGCATTGGGATCAGCATTTATAGACATTCTGAACTCTATTGGTGTTAGACAACATGTTTCAGGACCTACTCATTGTCGAAATCATACTCTAGATTTAATACTGTCACATGGAATTGATGTTGATGGTGTTGAAATTATTCAGCCAAGTGATGATATCTCAGATCATTATTTAGTTCTGTGCAAACTTCATATAGCCAAAATTGTAAATCCTACTTCTTGTTACAAGTATGGAAGAACCATCACTTCTAACACAAAAGACTGCTTTTTAAGTTATCTTCCTGATGTATCCAAGTTCCTTAGCATATCCAAAACTTCAGAACTTGATGATGTAACAGAAACTATGGACTCTCTCTTTTCTAGCACTTTAAATACAGTTGCTCCTTTACGCTTAAGGAAGGTTAAGGAAAACAGTTTGACACCATGGTATAATGAGCATACTCGCACCCTAAAGAGAGCAGCCCGAAAAATGGAGCGCAGCTGGAGGAAAACAAAACTAGAGGTATTTCGTATTGCTTGGCGGAAAAGTAACATATCCTACAGAAAAGCATTAAAAACTGCTAGATCTGGTTACTTTTCTTCTCTTTTAGAAGAAAACAAACATAACCCCAGGTATTTATTCAATACAGTGGCTAAATTAACGAAAAATAAAGCCTCAACAAGTGTTGACATTTCCCAACATCACAGCAGTAATGACTTTATGAACTACTTTACTTCTAAAATCGATACTATTAGAGATAAAATTGCAACCATTCAGCCGTCAGCTACAGTATCACATCAGACAGTGCACTATAGACCCCCTGAGGAACAGTTCCACTCATTCTCTACTATAGGCGAGGAAGAATTGTATAAACTTGTTAAATCATCTAAACCAAATACATGTATGTTAGACCCTATACCATCTAAGCTCCTAAAAGAGGTGCTTCCAGAAGTCATAGATCCTCTTCTGACTATTATTAATTCCTCATTGTCATTAGGATATGTCCCCAAAACCTTCAAACTGGCTGTTATTAAGCCTCTCATCAAAAAACCACAGCTTGACCCCAAAGAACTAGTTAATTATAGACCAATCTTGAATCTCCCTTTTCTGTCCAAGATACTAGAAAAGGTGGTATCCTCACAATTATATTCCTTCTTAGAGAAAAATGGTATATGTGAGGATTTCCAGTCAGGATTTAGACCGTATCATAGTTCTGAGACTGCTCTCCTTAGAGTTACAAATGATCTGCTCTTATCATCTGATCGTGGGTGTATCTATCTATTAGTTTTATTGGATCTTAGTGCTGCGTTTGACACAATTGACCACAACATTCTTTTGCATAGACTTGAACACTTTGTTGGCATTAATGGAAGTGCATTAGCATGGTTTAAATCGTACTTATATGACCGCCATCAGTTCGTAGCAGTGAATGAAGATGTATCCTATCGATCACAAGTGCAGTATGGAGTACCTCAAGGCTCAGTACTAGGGCCGCTACTCTTCACGCTTTATATGTTACCCTTGGGAGATATCATCAGGAAACATGGTGTTAGCTTTCACTGTTATGCTGATGATACTCAACTCTATATTTCTTCGCAGCCCGGTGAAACACACCAATTTGAAAAACTAATGGATTGCATAGTCGATATAAAAAACTGGATGACGAGTAATTTCTTACTGCTAAATTCTGAAAAAACAGAGGTGTTAATTATAGGACCTAAAAACTCTGCTTGTAATAACCTAGAACACTGTCTAAGACTTGATGGTTGCTCTGTCAATTCTTCATCATCAGTTAGGAACCTAGGTGTGCTATTTGATCGCAATCTTTCCTTAGAAAGCCACGTTTCTAGCATTTGTAAAACTGCATTTTTCCATCTCAAAAATATATCTAAATTACGGTCTATGCTCTCAATGTCAAATGCAGAAATGTTAATCCATGCTTTTATGACCTCAAGGTTAGATTATTGTAATGCTTTATTGGGTGGTTGTTCTGCACGCTTAGTAAACAAACTACAGCTAGTCCAAAATGCAGCAGCAAGAGTTCTTACTAGAACCAGGAAGTATGACCATATTAGCCCGGTCCTGTCAACACTGCACTGGCTCCCTATCAAGCATCGTATAGATTTTAAAATATTGCTTATTACCTATAAAGCCCTGAATGGTTTAGCACCTCAGTATTTGAATGAGCTCCTTTTACATTATAATCCTCTACGTCCGCTACGTTCTCAAAACTCAGGCAATTTGATAATACCTAGAATATCAAAATCAACTGCGGGCGGCAGATCCTTTTCCTATTTGGCGCCTAAACTCTGGAATAACCTACCTAACATTGTTCGGGAGGCAGACACACTCTTGCAGTTTAAATCTAGATTAAAGACCCATCTCTTTAACCTGGCATACACATAACATACTAATATGCTTTTATTATCCAAATCCGTTAAAGGATTTTTAGGCTGCATTAATTAGGTAAACCGGAACCGGAAACACTTCCCATAACACCCTATGTACTTGCTACATCACTAGAGGAATGGCATCTACGCTAATATTTGTCTGTTTCTCTCTTTTTCCGAGGTCACCGTGGCCACCAGATCCAGTCTGTGTCCAGATCAGAGGGTCACTGCAGTCACCCGGATCCAGTACGTATCCAGACCAGATGCTGGATCAGCACCTAGAAAGGACCTCTACATCCCTTAAAGACAGTGGAGACCAGGACAACTAGAGCCCCAGATACAGATCCCCTGTAAAGACCTTGTCTCAAAGGAGCACCAGGACAAGACCACAGGAAACAGATGATTCTTCTGCACAATCTGACTTTGCTGCAGCCTGGAATTGAACTACTGGATTCGTCTGGTCAGAGGAGAACTGGCCCCCCAACTGAGCCTGGTTTCTCCCAAGGTTTTTTTCTCCATTTTGTCACCGATGGAGTTTCGGTTCCTTGCCGCTGTCGCCTCTGGCTTGCTTAGTTGGGGACACTTCATCTACAGCGATATCGTTGACTTGATTGCAAATAAATGCACAGACACTATTTAACTGAACAGAGATGACATAACTGAATTCAATGATGAACTGCCTTTAACTATCATTTTTTTCATTATTGACACTGTTTTCCTAATGAATGTTGTTCAGTTGCTTTGACGCAATGTATTTTGTTTAAAGCGCTATATAAATAAAGGTGACTTTGACTTTGACTTTGACTATGCAGGTTTACATACCATGTACGAAAACATGTTGACTGGTTGAACACAAATGAGTACTTGCAACCTAGTGTGATATCTGAACCTATTGACTCAATTGTCCTGAGTGGCAAAGCTGGACCAAACATCATGTGGTTGAAGACCCAAACAAGCAGAACATGTAAGACAATGAGATAGAGTAGCCTAGCTTATTGTGAAAAAAATCCTTGAATAGATTCACTGCCCAAAGGCAACAAACAATCACTGATGCCTGAGGACAAACAATGTTATGAGTCAAGTCATCTTCATTTATATAGTGCTTTTCACAATACAGATTGTTTACTGATGAAACAAGGGCATATACACTTAAGGAATGGTTAATCTGTGTAAATTCAAGGTACTTCTTTATTTTTTTGTAATAATTAAATGCCAATTGCTTTCTGAAGATATAATAAATGTTTTATGAACCCTCTTATTAAAAAACAACAACAACAAAAACCATCCTGCATAATCTATATGGGGTTTGTATGTACACTAAAGATAAAAACTATAAGATATTTTATAAATAAGGGGACTGTAAAACTTCACGGACATCCTGGTCCACACAGTCCAATTCTGTTATCGTTGCGGTCTCTGGTTCTCCCCCGAAAAATCACTTTCCAAAAGCGCCTTAGAGGTGGAAGGAACAAGATGGTCCCGCTCTCCCTCAAAGAGCAAAGTTTTCACTCCTGAGAAAAAAAAGTAACACTTTACAGTCAGTTACATTAGATAATATTAATTAATTACATTGATTAACTTGAATAATTAAGTATTTACAGCATTTCTTAATCTTTAATTTAAAAATTTACTAATACATTATTCAAATAAAACATTTAATTTGTCAACATTAATACATGGTGTGAAATACTTATCAGTTATATTTTTATTAACTGCACAATATGTAGTTTTTCGCCTCTAACCGATTCAAAACAATAACAAACTTGTAGACTGATGATGCCGTGCATGACTGTGGAATCATGGAACTTTTCGTTGTGCCAATGAAGCTAATAATGTTTATAGTTAAATAATATTTAAGGACGAGTGAATGCATTCAGGTTTTTTAAAGGGATAGTTCACCCAAAAATGTAAATTCTGTCATCATTTACTCACCTCAAGTTGTTCCAAACCTGTACGAGTTTCTTTGTTCTGCTGAACACAAAAGATATTTTGAAGAATGTTTGTAACCACGCAGATGATAGAGCAACCATTCAGTACCATAGTATGGGAAAAAATACTATTCCATACAATGGTTGCTTCCATACAATGGTTGCTTGAAAATATCTTTTGTGTTCAGCAGAACAAAGAAACTCATACAGGTTTGGAACAACTTGAGGGTGAGTAAATGATGATAGAATTTACATTTTTGGGTGAACTATCCCTTTAACATGACTGTGGTATAAATATTTGTAAATACATTGACAAAAGTATTGCTCACAGTTAATAAATCATGCCTTGCTCAAGGGCCTCAGTCGTGGCCTAATGTTTATAGAGTCGGACTTGTGACCGGAAGGTTGTGGGTTTGAGTCTCAGGTCTGGCAGGAATTGTCGTGGGGGGAGTGAATAACCAGCACTCTCACCCTCAATACCACGACTGAGGTGAGACCCTTGAGCAAGGCACCGAACCCACAACTGCTCCCTGGGCACTGCAGCAATATGGCTGCCCAGTGCTCTGGGTGTGTGTTCACTACTGTGTGTGCACATGGATGGGTTAAATGCAGAGCACAAATTTCAAGTATGGGTCACCATACTTGGCCACACGTCACTTAACTAAGGTAAACTAACAGAACCTTGCAGTAAAGTGTTAAAATTTTCAGCCAGACCCAATTTCTTTCACAAGACTATTTCTTTCAAGATTATTTTACTGAAATACCTTTATCTTCATCAAGAAGAAAGCCATTTTGAAGGTTGTCCATCACTGTTGAGAGGATATGCCTGTTCACACCATCTCCAATTGCACAATCCCATTAAAAATATATATATATAAAATAAATAACAATATTTATACACATACATATGCATCCTAAAAGATTTTCTTGCATTGGAACATTAATACAGAATTAAGTACTAAAAGTAGCTAATAAGAAATTGATATTATATTTGAATAATTTGTTGTTATTATTACCAATCAGTCTACACTGCAGTGGACTAGCCCACTCCACCTTTGGCTTTTTATAGAAATGAATGATGGCCCTGCTTCTGTCTTCCAAAGAATCTCTTAGATTCAGGTTGAAGTTCAAACTGTCAATGTTTTTTTTTTCCTCAAGTGCTGATTCAACATACAGTTGAGCTGCCTTCTCCGGATTTGGTTCTGTAACCCAAGCTTAAAGAAAACATTGAATGTCAATTTATAGTGTATCTAAAAGCACACTGAATAAAGAACCAATTTTCACAAACACATCATTAACACATAATAAAACTAACATCTTACTTATTTGCTTACGCTTAACAATGAAATCTAAATCCTCCGAGACATAAGCAGCAGGTGAATTATCTGTTGATAAAGAAAAAACATAGCATTACATGTAGCAATAGCAGGTGTTAGATGTAATGATTGAGAGATCCTACAGGTCCAGTAGGCAAGATTCACAGCTAGCAGCAGCAGCATATGTACAGCAGTCCAAATTTAAAATATTGGGTAGTTGTTTCCCCAGCCACTTTCTCCTCTGACATGAAACTTGCAGATTGCCAGACTAAGGACATGCAACAAAAATAAAAACAATTAACAAAGGCAAGCAATGAACCTTTTACTTTTTGTGTTTTACTCTTTTGGTTAAGAAGCTATGTTCACAAATGCCAAGGGTTTTTAGGGCAGTTAGAATCTGCGATCTCTGACCCACTTTGTTTGTTGGCTTCCATGGCTGCAACACACTTTGTTTTCCATTAACTGGCAATCTGGGTTGTTGTAATACTGTTGGCTAAATTGGCAAGGGGCAGGATCACACAGACCAAACCAAAAACCGTACTGACAAGAACACACATTTTGAAATAGAACAACTTTATGTATTACTGTTTTTCAGACAAGCACACATCTCAGCTTAGCATGTTTCCTACATTTCTGCTAATAAGTCATGGTAATTTTATGCTACAATAATTAAAGATACATATAGCACCTTTAAATCAATCTAAAAATCCCTTAATGAACAAAACCTGATCTGAACCTGTTTCCTGACTGTCCAAATCTGGATCCTGTGAGGTTGAGACACATGTCCTACTGGTTGTAGGTACAGCTGCACCCTCATTTTCCATTTGACTTTGACCCAGTGACTGTCTTGAAAGAAAAATTTAGCCGTTACTCAAAAATTAGACAATTACTGTAAATGACACCTGTTATACTACCCTATTACTTTCAAGTAGCAATATGATAAAGACAATCATGAGAAAAATTAATGAGAAAAATAGTAAAATATATCCTTCCATGTAACAGCACTGTTACCATACCCCATATGAACAATTACATTTTTAAATTTAGAGTATTACCTTGAAGATGAACAAGCCTCACTATGTGATCTGATCTGTGAAAAGGGAAATTTTTCTCCACAAATCAGACATGCCGTCAATGGTCCAGGTTCAGTGCCAACTGGTCCACCATTCAACGCCTATTTAAAATAAAGACATTTCAAAAAATACATAAAAAAATGTTTGCTTAATTTATGACACATTAATACAAAATTCTAAATTTTATTTATATTTAGCATTATTATAACAGTTGTCATTTAACAGTATTCAGTACCATTAAACATCAGTGGTTCTCAAACAGATCTGTAGGATGACTAAAAATTATTTAAAGTGATAGTTCACCTAAAAATGAAAATTCTGTCATTATTTACTCACCCTCAAGTTGTTCCAAACCTGTGTAAATTTCTCTGTTCTGCCGAACACAAATAAAGATATTTGCAATGGCAGAAATGGAACAGATCTCACCCCCCATTTTGACTACCATAGTAGAAAAAATAAATACTATTGTAGTCAATGAGGATGATATCGGTTTGGTTACTTACATTCTTCCAGATATCTTCCTTTGTGCACAGCAGAACAGAGAAATGTATACAGGTTTGGAACAACTTAAGGGGGAGTAAATAATGACAAAATTAAATTTTTTGGGAGAGCTATCCCTTTAATAGCAAAGCCAACCTCTTAGTCATTCAAGGAAACACTGCTATATACTTTTTCAGCATTTATGTGTACTTACAAACCCGATTCCAAAAAAGTTGGGACATTGTACAAATTGAATAAAAAAGGAATGCAATAATTTACAAATCTCATAAACTTATATTTTATTCACAATAGAATATAGACATAGCATATCAAATGTTGAAAGTGAGACATTTTGAAATGTCATGCCAAATATTGGCTCATTTTGGATTTCATGAGAGCTACACATTCCCAAAAAGTTGGGACAGGTAGCAATAAGAGGCCGGAAAAGTTAAATGTACATATAAGGAACCGCTGGAGGACCAATTTGCAACTTATTAGGTCAATTGGCAACATGATTGGGTATAAAAAGAGCCTCTCAGAGTGGCAGTGTCTCTCAGAAGTCAAGATGGGCAGAGGATCACCAATTCCCCCAATGCTGCGGTGAAAAATAGTGGAGCAATATCAGAAAGGAGTTTCTCAGAGAAAAATTGCAAAGAGTTTGAAGTTCTCATCATCTTCAGTGCATAATATCATCCAAAGATTCAGAGAATCTGGAACAATCTCTGTGCGTAAGGGTCAAGGCCAGAAAACCATACTGGATGCCCGTGATCTTCGGGCCCTTAGACAGCACTGCATCACATACAGGAAGGCTACTGTAACAGAAATCACAACATGGGCTCAGGAATACTTCCAGAAAACATTGTCTGTGAACACAATCCACCGTGCCATCCACATCTTTCACCCATAGAAAACATTTGGTGCATCATAAAGAGGAAGATGCGGCAAAGAAGACCTTAGACAGTTGAGCAACTAGAAGCTGTATTAGACAAGAATGGGACAACATTCCAATTCCTAAACTTTAGCAACTTGTCTCCTCAGTCCCCAGACGTTTGCATACTGTAATAAAAAGAAGAGGGGATGCCACACAGTGGTAAACATGGCTTTCCCCCAATTTTTTGGGAATGTGTAGCTCTCATGAAATCCAAAATGAGCCAATATTTGGCATGACATTTCAAAATGTCTCACTTTCAACATTTGATATGCTATATTCTATTGTGAATAAAATATAAGTTTATGAGATTTGTAAATTATTGCAATCTATTATTATTCACAATTTGTAGTGTCCCAACTTTTTTGGAATCGGGTTTGTATATCATGGACAGACAACTGTCATCCTAAAGGGACACTGTCTTGCAGAGTTTATCTCTATCCCAGATAAAAAACATGGCTGCAGTTTTATAGTAACCCAAAGAAACGTATTAGCTTGTTCAGTTGGGTTTGATTGGGGTTGAAACCATAGGCTTTTAAAAAAATATGGACGACGCAACTTTATTGGTTGAAGCTTTCAGAGGCCCGCACACGGCACTGACATCTTGCGCAGATTTGGGACCGAGTCTGTAATGTGAGTAGTGTGTCTGTGAGTAGTGATCTCGGGACCGGAGTTGCGCAGTAGAGAGCAGGAAGTAGAGGCGCGATATATATCAAAAGCCCGCCCACGGTGTAAAATAAACAGTTATGAAAATGTAGAAATGAAAGCTAAAGCTCCACTCTCCTCCCTAAAAAAGTCTGTTAGTGCCTCAGTGACAACTTCACTCTGAGATGCTGTCAATCATGACGTCACACCCCCTGTTTTTATAGCATCAAATAACTAACTAAAACTAAAATTATTTAAAAAACGAAGACTTGAAATGAAATCATTGTGATAAAAACTGCCTAAAATGACAGAAACCAACTCTGGGAAAAATTACATGAAGTGTAATTGGATTGTTTAGTTTGTCTCGTGTCCATTAGAATCCACGGAGGGGCGGCTATACTGGGACCGGCCACCTGGGGGTGATCGAGGCGCGGAGGCTTCAGTTATTTACAGGAGTGCCGCAGGCTAGGTTGAAACAAAACTCTGCAGGACAATGGCCCTGATGTACATAATACAGAAAATCATCCAAAAATAAAAAAGTAATTGCAGACTTACATTATCCATATTCAGATTTCTTTGCAGCGGGCGGATGTAAATAATAGAGTGGTTTACTAGGAGAACAGGATCTTTCAGATATGTAACAGTGTAACCCTGATTAGGGCATGGAATTAAGGACAGATGACGATTACGAGTAGTTCTGGATATCTTAAGTAATTCAAAGCCACCTGCATCTCTCAGCTTTGGGTAAGATGCAAGAATGAACTCCATGAACTCTGATGAACTGTCGTGGTTACCTGTTAAGACAAAGTCAACTTAGTTTTATATTTGATTTTCACATTACAATTGGGTAATGATCTTTGTCTAAATCACATATACGAGCATTGACCAGTTTTTAAATTCATTTTGTCAGAAGACATACCTTGAAAGACTAGGTGCCTATCCCCCAACCCCGATCTTAGGAGTTGGTCTTTGCCAACCCTACTTGGGACAATACTTGTGTCTTTACGCCCAAGGCAGCAAAATGTGTGTGTGTATGTGTGAACTGAACGGGGGTTTCTTGCAGGCCGCCTTGTCCTGCTTTGGCTATTGTATGCTGCAAATAACCTTGTAACCTCAGCTGGTAAGGGAAAAAAAAATTGAATAAGACAACATTTCCCAAAATTCTAAACGAACAGATTACCAGCTGTGTAAACTGTAATAAAATATAAAAAATAGGCTACTTTTTACTCAAATTGTGTATTACTATCAACAGTGTGTGTGCCTAATGCACCCCGGGTAAAGCCAGATGAAGTGGATGGAGTAGCAGATGGAGTGGTTATTGGAGTGGTTGATGGAGTGATGGATGAGCCAGATGAATTTGCTGTTGACAGTGGCATAAATGATCAGCATGTATTAGCAACATGTAATGTTGTAAGGCTAGATTAGAAGACATTTTAAACCATTTGAAAAAAAGATAACACTGAGTTTGAAAGACTGACAAATCTAATAGTATGTCAATAGTAATTATTATTAATAATAATAATACAGATGTTACGTTTACCACATCACTTCAACAGTCTACTGACCTACTGGCTAAGTTAACTGGGATAGATAATAATAAAGTCTTGTCACTGCAATGCAACAAGTCTAAACTTTATCTTTTAAACAGAGGTGGACAGTATCAAAGTACATTTACTTGAGTACTGTACTTAAGTACACTTTTTGAGTATCTGTACTTTACTTGAGTATTATTTTTTTGGGAAACTTGTTACTTTAACTTCACTACATTTGAAAGACAAATATCGGTAACACTTTATAATAACTGCATGCTATTAATCATTAGTTAAGCATTACTAAACAGTTAATCATTTATAAAGCATTAATAGACATTAATAAGCAGTTTCTAAATACAGCTATAAATGCTTTATTCTTGATTTATAAGCATATATATCATGTGTTTAATAATTGTATTTTCATACTTTATTAATGATCAATTTATTATTTCTAAATGAAGTATAGCATTATTTAAAAAATATATTTTATTTTATTATGTATAATATATAATATTATTAAATATAATGCCAGTTAAAGGGTTATATCACCCAAAAATGAAAGGTATTTCATTAAAGGATTAGTTCACTTTAATTAAAATTAGCCCAAGCTTTATATTCTTGTTGCAAATTTATTTACTGTTCCTTTGTAATTTATTTTGAAAATTACTAAATATGAAAAGTAAAGATTGTAGGCCTAAGATAAAGGCCTAAGTACATATAAAACGTACACAATTTATGCTAATAAACACAATGGCATGCACGTCTTACTCACAATGCTCCATTTGTTCAAGCCTATCAGCAGCCTTTCTAAGCAGCTCAGAAACTCGTCACCCCGCCATTCTGATCTTCGTCCTCAAGTTTGCTTTCGGAGAAAAAAACGCGATCGATCGTTTCTTCTTCTTCTCGGGTTTATTGGCGAATCATATATGATGAACATGTCGCCACCTACGGTCCATACATATTTTTTTCACTCAATTATGTCGTAATAACGATGTTGTAGTTTTAACGACATCTTTTTTTGTAATAACGAGATAGGCTATGTTGTTTTAACGAAATATTTTCTCGTAATAACGAGATGTTGTGTCGTTAGAATTACATATTTTTCTCTTTAAAACAACATATATTTTCTAAGGACATGTATTGTATAGTGATGTGTAGTATGGGGGGGCACGGCGTTGAGCGGGGTTAGTTGTAACAAGCATGTTTGAACTCTTTCCACACATGCCAGGATGACGAAAGTTAGTGTGTTTACTAGTTGCGATATCAACATTATTGAGAGAAAAAAATTGTGCCAAAATTAAAAAATCTTTGGAAGATAGGCTATTACTGAAGATATAACCAATAGCAAAATAGGCTACATTTCTTACTTAAGTTTATTTTTCAACTCAGTTTTTTTGTGTTTATTTAAAATAAGACAAATCTGATATTATTTTAATCTTATATCTGTTATTTAACAGTTGAGATTGTTCTTTCATGCTGATCAGCAGAAGACACGAGCCTCTGTTTAAATCCCAGTTGTGCTGGTGGGGTGTGCTGTCACACTGCGTTACAATAAGCCCCTATTAGAAATATGCCATCATATTCTATACTTTTATGAATTATTGTGAGAAACGATGAGAAAACGGTGAATAATGAGAGTCAATTGCAAAATTATTCATTATTATTATTATTATTGTGTTTTTAACTGATGTATAGCTGTATTAAGCGATGTGTTTGTTGTCAAACTCAAAAATGAGTAGGCTAAATTTTTAATTCATAAAAAATGCCATTATTTTATTTTAAAAAGTTAATAATTATATTTTGTTTACAAAATATTTTAGTTTGTCTTGGATATTTTTTTATTATCTCAGATAACATTTTAAGCTGTCATTTGGTCATGTTACACATGTTGTCACATTTCACTTTCATTCTTTCGGGGTAAATCAAGATGGGAAAAAAGAAATACTCTGAATCCCAAGTGGATTTACACAAACTGAGACAGTAACATTTTACAATACGGGTGCACTAATCTGCATTAATTCATAATTAACTAATGCACAGATAATCATTAGTTAATGTATGACTCATGAGGAACTAAACCATTAATTAATGATTACTGCATCAGTATCTAATAAAGATTGTAAATGATTAATAGATTAGGTAATATATGAATTGTCATTAATTAAATGTGTCATAATGTATTAATTCCTTAATAACTTATTTTATTAATTAAAAGTGTAAATGAATGTGTTAATTAGCCTACCACAGTTGGTCAAATGTACTTCAACTTCCAGTTGTCTGCTTTAAATAATGATTTACTAATGATTTGCAAATGTGTCATTATGTTATGACTTTACTTGTTGAAGCACATGACTACTAATTGTTAAGTATGCCATTTATGGGTTTTGACAGTTTGCACATGCAGTGAATGTAATGTCAAAGAATGTGTTTGAAAGATGGGTGAGTTGGGCTGCACACAAATATCAGCAGACCAGAATCTGAACTCCTGATGCTGTTACACTGTGTCTACACTGGACATGAGTCGTGACAGACCATTGCAAGTCCATTTGTCCTTCAGAATTAGCACAAGAGCTCTGAGTACGTCAGAAATAGAGTGTGGCATCAGTTAATGTTGGGGTTTTGTCATGTAGCGTCGCGCCGCATCCAGTGTAGTAGCCTATCACTGACTATAATGGACGTTATATCCTATTGTCTTTGTCCAGTCTAGACACTGTGTCATGAAACAGCAGCGCTCGACCGCATGTTCTCAGTATAACACGTATCCACATTATATACACTTCCATGTTTGAAAAACAGAAGCAATTAAGCTCAGAGTAAAATTGCGTTTGGAGGGGAGTGCATGCAAAATAATCAGGGCTGCATTTCCCGATACCGTTCTCTTAGCACGCTACGAAGACTCTAATGGTATAACTTAACTAAAGGTGCTATACCATTTCTAGGCGTGTTCCCCCAATAGCCTACCTTAGGAGATTGCTTAAACCTTCTTAAGTGCGACGTTGGCAGGTGCTGTAGAATAGGTTATCAATGGCTCAAAAATCGATTTTTCACTCTGCAGGGGCTGTTTAACTGCATTATGTGAGAAAGCGGTGTTCTTTATAGCCTAATCAACCCTTCAGAAATAGTTGAAATTTCATTTATCAGGACTCGTGAGTTCTTATAATCCAAATAGCAAAATAAATCCAACCGTGTACGTGGATATTTTATATAATTTTGAAATTATTGTGCGAATCCGCAACATCTCCAAACGTATCATTAATGATACATTTGGACATGAGAGGTTGCGGATTCGCATTCAAATGTGAATCAACCCGCTACACTATAACTGGCAGTATAGTATGGCTACCATTTATAGGCTAGACTATCATAATATATTTTGCCATAGTAGCCTATTCATTTACTAGGCCTATACAAGAAGGGTTAATTGCCCGCATCATATTATTGGTGTAAATCATTAATTTTGGATGATCTCAATAAAAGTGCAACACGCAAAACATAATCAACAGCTACAGCAGAGAGAAAAGAAAGAAAAGATCGACAGCAGTTAAATTTCGGGGCTGAGCTCCGTCGGGTTTGTCTTGACAAAGTCGGACCAACAACAATATCTAAAAGCTGCTGAATTTGCTGTCGTGGCAGGCAAAATTTATTTTGAATTGCAGATTCTGACATGATAGCCAGGGGACTAAGGTTTTCACGGATGAAATAGTGCACATAGAAATGTCTCTGTGGACGGCGCCGTCTTTTATTTCAACCCGTTATATTTGCTGTAGGCTATCACTGCAATAGTTTGACCAAACTCCCCACCACAATCATTCCCTTTAAATAGATTCCATAATGGTTTGCCAGCTGATGATGATGATGATAACAATAGCCTAATAATAATAATAATAATACAAACAAAATATTAATGCATTCGTAATTTCCATTTCTGAATAGTTGCTATATGGTCATGCAGGTTTGCGCATTAAACCCATGCCCCGAAAAATATAGCCTATCAACAATTATGTTGTTTCCCCGAACATGACCCCTCTCTGCCAACTTTTTGAACATTTGGTCATTTATTTATTATTATTAATATTAGGCTATTATAATTATTTAGATAACGCATATGCCTAAATATAAATGATCAGAAACAAATCGCTTCAACACGTCGAGTTGTTTTTGATTCGGTGTTTTTGATTCGTTGTATCAAACGAGTGGATTGAACTCACTCATTAAGACTTTCTGCCACCTGGTGTCTGTTTTAGCTTCATATTAAACGTAGGCTATCACTTCATTGATTCCATCATGTCATATTTATGTCTTCAAAATGTAGGCCTAAGACACTTCATAATATATGTATGCACTTGTAGGCTAATTGCTGTGTAAATGCATTAAGATCTCTCCTGTATTGATGGCTCTGATGAAGTTCTGGTTGGATTTAAGTGGTAGGCTAACTGCCCTATAGGCTACAGTCTTATCCTCTAACTGAATTTATCGATGTGGATTAACGTGACGTTCATACATTTAATAAGGTTGTTGTTTCAAAAGCATTGGTCAATATGCTTGCGTCGACTTCACTGTAGCCTATGTGCCCTGCTTCCTTTCCGTGAGTTTTGACCGAAAAATGGAAAATATCAAGCGTTTCCATTTCAGAGTCCCTGTTTCATGTTTGTTAGCCCAGGACATTTTACAAATCCAGACCAATCGATGTTCTACGGCCATGTCCGGAATAAAGACTAGCCTATCCATGTCACACAGTAAGATTTTAACCATATACCTCGTAGTCACAGACCGTATCAACGTCAGTGATACTTATTGTATTTCGCCACAGGGTGTCACTGTGGCCTCAACCCTTCGCCTTCGCTTACTCTGAGCTCGATTGCTATGTCTGAGGTAAACCACGCCCTCCTCATTACCCTACGCAGGAAGAAATGTAGGAAGAAATAAATGAATAAATAAATAAATAAATGTAGAAATACATAAATGTAGAAATAAATAAATGTAAAAATAAATAAATGTAGAAATAAATAAATGTAGAAATGAACAAATGTATAAATAAATAAAAGAAGAAATAAATATGGGAAAAAATAAATATATACATAAATAAGGAAATAAATGTATAAATAATTATTTATTTTCGTTTTTTTTTGCTTTTATATGTATATTTATTTATATATATATTTATTTATTTTTCTTTTTTACATTTATTTGTATATTTATTTATGTATTTATTTATTTTTTATTTTGGCAGACTTGGCATTCCATATTTGGATTTGTACTTCAATATAATGAGCTCCAAGTTTAAGAATAGCCCTAGACTGGTTCTCTCTCTCTCTCTCTCTCTCTATTTATCAGCATTAGCTCAATAAAATATGTCTTCCTTCAGTTAGAATGAATGTTTTCCTGCTTGCTAAATGTTGGGCTCATGATCAATAAGTTGTATTTGCCTCAATCTGATTCAGTAAAGTCAAACCGCAGACAGTGAAGCCTCATCACTGAGCGCAAGTCCCGTGCTCTGTGAGACGGGAACAGAGGATTCCGCTTGGTCTTAAAGCATTCCGCAAACATCCATGATCACAAATAACATGATTTTCGTAAAATAATGATTGATGACTTGTTATTATCATTATGGTCTTGTGAAAATAATAATATGGGCTGCGAGAATATAATGAATACAAAGAGTAGTGCTGCTGAGTGCAGGCATGTTTCAGCCCAGTAACACACCGTTCCTCAGAGCCAAAACACAGACCGAATTCAGTTCAGCTGGAGGGGGTTTGGTTTTTGGGGTTAGTTATGTGTGGCTTGTGGGGGTCGAGATAAAGGTGTGTGGCAGGGGGGCGTGGTTTAGTGAAGTCTGCAGCGGGAGAGAGAATCAGGAGACGAGCGGTAAGTGAGTGGTTTGGGCAAAAACTATCAGCACCTGTTTCTTGTTTCAGTAATTGGCGCGGAGAGAGTATAAAACGCCAGGAGAGACAGAAGCAGTCGAGAGAGAGACGGACTGCTGACGGGAACTGGAAACGGAAAACCGGAACGAGTAAACCGGAAGTGTTGTGCGAACGTGTCTGTGTTGATGTCAGAGTAAAAGTCACCATTTGGTGTTTATAAAGTTTAAGTTACTTTTTGTGTTAATAAATACATCAGCAATCCAGCCGACCCCTTTGTCCTCTTCCTTTCCTCCCACGAACTACTACACTGGTACCGAAACCCGGGAGGAAGAAGGACCGCCACCATGCAAAGCCCGTCCTCCACGCCGCTTGCGGACATCATCGTCTCCCTCGTGGTCCTCCACCGCGAACAACACCAGGCCCTGCTGGACTTGAGGACCGACCAGGAGAGGCGCTTCCAAGCCATCATTCAGGCCCAGCAGGAGGACCGCGAGAGGTTCCGGAGCTGGATCGATCGGGAGGTTCGCGCCGAGGCCGCCGAGCCGCCCGCCGCGCCCGTACACCTGCCGTTGCACAAGATGGGGCCCCAGGATGATCCGGAGGCATTCCTGGAGCTCTTCCAGAAGTCGGCGGAGGCGTGCGGGTGGCCCCGCGAGCAGTGGTTGGTGCGCCTCATCCCCCTGCTCTCCAGCGAAGCCCAGGTGGCCGCGCAACAACTTCCGGTGGCGAACCTGTGGCTGGCGAGTACCAAATACCTGTGAGTATCAAGGGGGGTACATATACGGCCTTGGTGGATTCAGAATGTAACCAAACCTCAATCCAACAAAACCTGATTCAACCAGGGGCATTGGCTACAAGCCGCGTGGTTAAGGTGCGGTGCGTACATGGGGATGTGGTGGAGTATCGGGTTGTCCCAGTTATTATTAGATTCCGGGGACAAAAGCTTAGTGTAGAGGTGGCGGTTAGTCCCCACCTCCGGCATCCGATAATTTTGGGAACGAATTGGCCCGCGTTTACGGTTTTATTGGGTTCGTCATGTGCGGATGCCTCTTGGGGAAATAAGGCACGGAAGGAGACCGCGTGGGTACAGGTGGGAGAAACTGAGCCAGGACCGCTGGGTTCTGCTTCAGAGGAACCGAACGAAATCGGGAGACTGATTCTCTCGGAGCATGATGACTTTCCTCTGGAGCAGTCTCAGGATGAGACATTAACCCCTTACTAGTCACCCCCCTTTTTTGGCATGGAGACAGAAATGACCTACCCAAAATAAAAAGGTTTCTGCTCATGATTCTTTCTGACTAGATACATAATCAACCTTTGTTCACAAAGCTGACACTTTAAAGTTTACTGTTCAGTAATCAGAATCACTCAAACTGTTACGATAATAGAGATATATAAGCTCAAACATAAAAACAAAAATAAAAATATTAAAAACATATTTTTAAATGTATTTTAAAAATTGTTGATGTAGGATATGAGTTTGAAAACACAGTGTAGCTAAAGCCACAAGTCTACCAAAACTTCATAAAAAATTCATTATCGAATCTGTAAAACTGTGAATTTTATGAAATATTTTCTAAGGCCATGTCATGTGTGTTTTTAGAGAAGGCTAATCAGATTGATTTATGGCACTTGTCATCTCTGTAAGATCTCACATGTAAACACTCATATGTGCTCTGACTGTGTTTTTGTCTGTGACAACTCCCCCATCCGTGTTTCTATTGTTCTAACCAAATGAGTCTTTCACACCTCCGCCAGATATGACACATTATCCGCATTATTCTTTTATCATTATTCTATTGTTTTTATTCCACCTTTATCAGCCTTTATTGTGGTTTTTCAGGCTTTACAAAGACACAAAGCAGCGATCTCACTTCAGTCTCTGTTTGCGTTTAGCCCTTATTTATCAAAAGTCTTACTATAAAAATACAACAAAACATTTTCTTATGACCTTACGTGAATTATTGTGCCAAAAATGCATTATGAAGAAGAAATGCACCTGCTATTAGTAGCATTAGAGCTAACGTTAGCATCAAGCTACATCAGACAATTTATGAAATTGTTAGTACACTTTTACTCAAAACTCGCTTTAAACCCCGATCGAGTGTTTATAATAACTTCATTTAGCGATCAGGGGTGGAATTTGGTCGTTTACTGTTGTAAAAATATGCTATTTATAGCCTTTTACATCGCAGCACAAGTTAGCATTTCAGATGTACATTTTCGATTTTTTTTATAAAAACGCCCCAGATCTCAAGAAAATCTCATACCAAGCTTTACTATCATAATCGCGGGTTTATTATTCTGATATTTCGTGTGTACAGAGGTGTTTCAGTGTTTTTGTGATCAGTTATGAACCAGGAAGTTTACAGGAAGCATGTGACACGATGTGGCGGTGTCCGGTTATGACACTCTAAGATTGAAAACCAGAAGGACCAATCGGAGTCTGACTGACACACACACGAGCTCACAGCTCTGCACACACACACACAGAGATTGCTGGGAGAGGCTGTTTATCATCAGATCGCGTAAATCAATGGAAAATGAATAGAAATGATGATTCTGTCTGAAGAAATATGAAGTAAACATCAGTAAATATATCCATATATCTCCGCAGATAATCATCTTTGGTCTATAAATCCTTATTGACGCTGTTCAGTGAGTCTATGTGAACACAAATAAACCGCTGCAGACGTGACTGAATATGAATGAGTGGTGAATTTCTATTCAAAATGTGGCATAATACGGATTTATTATTTTGCACTCCTGACATAAATCACTAAATAACTGTCACTGCAACAATGTTTTATCAAAATATTGGTCAAATATCGAAGCTAGAGTCTTTAAACTTACAATTGATGCACAGTTTGTCCAGATCAAGTAAGAGAGTGATGTTTAACGTGCCGTGAAAGTGAAACAATAATAAACCGGGGCCGTCAGCGATGTTTGCACGTAAAGGGGTTAAAACATGTGTTTCAACAGGTCCGCTCCATCGATGGCCAGCCTCTCCAACCGGCCCTCCCGCTCACCTATCCGTATTTTGCCATTTTAAAAGATTGGTTGTATCGAGTTACCCAAGACGCTCGGACAAAAGTGAATACAACCCAATTGTTAATTCCGAAGAGCCGCAGGGAAATGCTTTTCCATGCGGCTCATTCTAATCCTATGGCGGGCCATTTGGGACAAGCAGCAACACTGAATCGCCTCATGACCCGTTTCTTTTGAATGATGACAACATGACAAACAATGATGACAACATTCTTTTGATGACAACATGCGCAGGTGGTGCGCGTCTTGTCCGGAATGTCAGTTGGTGAACCCACCGGCCGCCCCAAAAGCGCCTTTGCGCCCTCTTCCCTTAACGCAGGTCCCCTTCGAGAGAATTGGTATGGACCTCATCGGGCCATTAGAGTGATCGACACGGGGACATCGCTTTGCATTAGTCATAGTTGATTATGCAACACGATATCCTGAGGCAGTGGCCCTCCACAACATTTCCGCTAAAAGTGTTGCAGATGCCCTGTTTCGTCTTATCTCCCGGGTGGTTCCAAAAGAAATCCTCACTGATCAGGGCACGGCGTTTATGTCACATACGCTACGCGAACTGTACGGATTGTTGGGCATTAAATCGATTCGAACTAGCGTCTATCACCCACAAACAGACGGCCTGGTCGAATGGTTTAATCGCACACTTAAATCCATAATCCGTAAGTTCGTTCATGAAGACGGCAAAAATTGGGATAGGTGGCTAGAGCCCTTGTTATTCACTGTGCGAGAGGTCCCACAAGCCTCCACGGGGTTTTCCCCCTTTGAGCTTCTCTATGGACGCTAGCCCCGAGGAGTACTGGGTGTACTGAGAGAAACTTGGGAGGAGGGACCATCTCAGGGCAAAAACGAAATTCAGTATGTGCTGGACTTGAGAACAAAACTCCACACGTTGGGGCGGCTATCAATGGAGAATTTGTTATAAGCCCAGGACCGCCAGAGCCAGCTGTACAACAGGGGAACTAGATTACGCAAATTTGCACCGGGAGAGAAAGTACTTGTATTACTCTCAACGTCGAGCTCTAAATTAATGGCTAAGTGGCAGGGACCGTTTGAGGTCGCACGACAAGTCGGAGATCTCGATTATGAGGTAATACGGTCCGATAGGAATGAGTCCCGTCAGATCTATCACCTCAACCTCCTAAAAAAATGGAATGAGGCGGAATCAGTGATGTTGGCAACGGTGATTGGGGGGGGGGGATGATCTCGGACCAGAGGCGAATATCAAACCACAATCTCTCGCCTTGGCTCCAGGTGGAGATCACCTCTCGCCGTCCCAACTCACTGATTTAACGAAATTACAGGCAGAGTTTGCCGACGTCTTCTCGCCCCTACCGGGCCATACTAAACTGATTCAGCACCATATCAAGACCGAGCCGGGCGTGGTAGTTCGCAGCCAGCCGTATCGCTTACCTGAGCACAAGAAAAAAGTAGTTCAGGCTGAATTAGGCGCTATGCTTGACATGGGGGTAATAGAAGAATCCAATAGTAACAGGGCGAGCCCGATAGTTTTAGTTCCGAAAACGGACGGCTCAGTCCGGTTCTGTGTGGATTACCACAAGGTGAAAGCTGTGTCGAAATTCGACGCGTATCCAATGCCGCGGGTTGACGAGTTGCTTGATCGGCTAGGCACGTCTCATTTTTATTCAACATTGGACTTAACAAAGGGCTATTGGCAGATCCCCTTGTCTCCATTATCCAGAGAAAAGACCGCTTTCACAACGCCGTTTGGATTACACCAGTTTGTTACCCTTCCATTTGGCTTGTCCGGGGCACCAGCTACCTTTCAGCGCCTCATGGATAAGATCCTGCGACCCCATGCTGCATATGCGGCTGCCTACCTGGATGATATCATTATATTTAGTAATGATTGGCAGCGGCATATGCAGCATCTGAGGGCTGTCCTGAGGTCGCTGAGGGGAGCGGGGCTCACGGCCAACCCAAAGAAGTGTGCGATTGGGCGTGTGGAAGTAAGATATCTGGGCTTCCACTTGGGGCATGGACAGGTGCGTCCTCAAATTGATAAGACAGCCGCTATTGCGACCTGCCCACGTCCAAAGACCAAAAAGGAGGTAAGGCAGTTCTTGGGGCTGGCGGGATATTATAGACGGTTTATTCCTAATTATTCGGACCTCACCAGCCCTTTGACTGACCTTACTAAAAAGGAGGTGCCAGATACGGTCCAGTGGACGGAACCGTGTCAGCAGGCCTTTACCCAGGTCAAGGCTGCTCTGTGTGAGAGATTTTTCTCTCCCTTTTCTGTTGCAGACAGACGCGTCGGACAGGGGGCTGGGGGCAGTCCTGTCCCAGGAGATAGAGGGGGCGGAACGGCCGGTGCTGTACTTTAGCCGGAAGCTCTCGAAGAGAGAGGCTAAGTACAGCACCATAGAGAAAGAGTGCCTTGCCATCAGATGGGCCATCCTCACCCTCCGCTATTATCTCCTGGGACGGGAGTCCACCCTCTGTTTGGACCACGCTCCACTGCAGTGGCTCCACTGCATAAAGGATACCAATGCGCGGATCACTTGTTGGTATCTAGCTCTTCAGCCTTTTAAGTTCAAGGTGATCCACAGGCTGGGTGTTCAGATGGCGGTGGCCGACTTCCTCTCCAGAAATGGGGGGGGGGGGGGCTGCAGGCCGGATGGCTCCCCGGCCTGAGACGGGCGGTGGGGGTATGTGGCAGGGAGGGCGTGGTTTAGCGAAGTCTGCAGCGGGAGAGCGAATCAGGAGACGAGCGGTAAGTGAGTGGTTTGGGCAAAAACTATCAGCACCTGTTTCTCGTTTCAGTAATTGGCGCGGAGAGAGTATAAAACGCCAGGAGAGACAGAAGCAGTCGAGAGAGAGACGGACTGCTGACGGGAACTGGAAACGGAAACCGGAACGAGTAAACCGGAAGTGTTGTGCAAACGTGTCTGTGTTGATGTCAGAGTAAAAGTCACCATTTGGTGTTTATAAAGTTTAAGTTACTTTTTGTGCTAATAAATATGTCAGCAGTCCAGCCGACCCCTTTGTCCTCTTCCTTTCCTCCCACGAACTGCTACAGTGTGAATTGCTCTTTCATATCGACAGTATCTTATGAGGCTTTCAAAGTTGCTGAACCGGTTTATATAGGACTGTTTGTTATGGTTATAGACTAAAAAATGGTCTGTCCCCACGTAAGATTTTTCTAGTTCTGGTCATTCATTTGTTATATTCAACTAATCAGAGGTTTACTGTATATTATATTTACATAATCAAATCTTAATATATTCCATGCTCAAGCACATACATTAAGTTTGCCACAAAGTACATGCAGAAGTAGCCTAATAATTTTGAAAAAATAGACATTTTAATTATTTATTAATAAACAAATGTTTTCTTGTTGAATGATTGTTGAATGTTGAATATAAATGCGCCCTGTCATTAATGCGAATTAATAATTATTGCATATGAATATTAATTCACATTTTGCATTACAACGAAAATTATTTTTTACATGTAATTTTCCAAAATGGACCAAACAAGATTTGTAATGAAGATAAAATAAATAAGAATAAAAGCTGCACATCTACCATCACACATGCAGTTTTAACATCCACCAAAGCACCACTCAGTTCTCCCGTAGTTCAGAGTGGCTCAACCCTCCAGACAGAGACACGCTGCCGAGCAAAGGATGAGCGGAGCCCGTAATATAACTGCATATTCAGCAAGAAGTCATGTTAAACATATTTAGCTATGGCTTGATCAGGTTATAATGACTGCATTAGTCGAGCGGGACGTTAAAGGCTATATGAGTTTGTCTGTTTCTTTTACTGATTATTTTCGGGTTAAAGCATGATTTAAACAGATAAAGCACATTCACACGCAATCGCTTTAGCAATAATGCATTCAAACAAATGTGATCTTACAGTGCTACTACATTATCAGTAGGCTGTTTGATTTTGAAATCTTGAAGAAATTATTCGATGTTTAGATAAAATAACTGACAAAAATGTACTGTTATTTTCCTCACAAACAAAATTTGCACAGCTGATGGGATTAACAAAAAATAAATAATAATAAAAAATAATATATAATAGAAAATAATAATAAAATAAAGGTCTTTCCAGCATTAAGGTAATAACATCACCATTTTTTATCATCTTGTCTCTTGTCTATAGTTATAAACTTATAAGTTTATAACTATATTAAAACTTGTTTTGAAAAAATTCTTTGTCATTTGAATATTGATTTTAAAATCAATTTAAATCATAAATCGTATTTTTTTTAGACCATATGCTATCGCCCAGCACTAAAAGCAAGTAAAGAAGGCTCCCTTTAAAATCACTTATGTTGTCAGTTAATGAAGCTCTTTTTTACATCGTGTGTATTTTGTTGATTATAATGAGAGAACTTGAGTTTAATTGTGAGGACGTTTTATTAATCCGTCTTTAGAGTTTCAAAGATTTAATTGTGCTGGTTTAATTTTATTCGTTTCTTGTTTTAGGCTAATTAGGCATAAATAATGGGAACGAAATTATACAGAGCTTCATGTTTAAACATGCAACAATTTCTTAATCAGTTTACAGACAAATGTTTTCCCCAATAAGTTAAAGGACAGATAACGAATAACAAAAATGCATGTTGTTTTATTAAAGGAAAAATATATTTATATTGAAAATATAAATTAAAATATAGGCATAATATATGAAAATATTGCCATTTTGCATATTAATCCATGAAGCCAACCCCCCTAAAATAGGCTACCACTTTTAATGCTCCGATGCAAAGTAAACCACAATTTATTTTGAATAATATAACGCATAATTAATATAATATAAATAATACTGCACACCTTTTAAATGTGTCAAATCTAAGATATGGTTTAATACCATGTAGCTTAGAGAAAATATAAGCACAGGCACAGGCTTGACATTTATCCTGCTTGAATTCGTTCTAAGAAATGCACATAACTTCATAAGTGCCAAACTTTCATCTGTGGATATTAAATATTAAATATTTTAACTACAGTGTTTTTCTTTCATTTTCCCTGACTGAAGCCATCAAATCTAACACATCAGTGAGGCAAAACTGACGTCTATTAGCGAAAATGTGCTTTGATGCACTTGTTTGATAACTTGTGGTTAAAGCGCCACTCAGGGGTCAAAGGCTGCAAATGCACTTTAAACCGCCTCCGCCGCAGTACGTGCGCCGGTAAAAAGGGCCTTTTGAATGTCTACTTAGTGTAAAACAGGAAGGGAGAATTAAAGGAATATGCATAGAGGGAGGAGAGAATAAAATATTTCAATACGCTGATGATACTACGCTATTGCTGCAAGATCTGTTGAGTGTAAGGGAAGCAATGAAAATAGTACAAACATTTTGCAGGGGATCAGGGGCTAAAGTGAACGAGGATAAAACAGTATACATGAGATTTGGGGGAAGTGAGGTTTTAACTGGGCACTTTAATTTTAAGGAAATCAATGAAATAAAGATTTTAGGTGTTTTAATGGGGAGGGATGAAATCAAAGCAGAAGGAATAACAGTATGTGGGAGGAGATGTTAGGAGGGATCGAGAGAAGGTTGAATTTTTGGAGGTTAATGTCCTTAACTTTGAAGGGGAGGGTTTTAATTTAGAATGTTTTAATGGTTTCTAAGTTATGGCATATTTTACATGTGGCTTCAATGCCGTTGTGGACAGAAAAAAAAGGCTGAAAAAATGTTTTTTTGATTTTTTATGGGAAGGAATGCCACCGAGAATTGCATATAACACTTTAATAGGAGCAGTGGGGAAGGGGGCTAGGGCTAATGGACGTGGAGCAAAGAAAGAACAGTTTAAGGGTGAAAATCATAAGCAAATATCTAGACGAAGAAAATAAAGCAGTATGGAAAAGAAAAATGGGGCATTTTTTAAATAAGTGTAGTCATTTTAATCTGGGGGACAACATTTTATGGATGAAAACATTGGATGATGGAGGGGCTGCCAGAATTTTATAAAGAACTGATGGGAGCATGGGGAAAATCTTTAGATAATGTACAGTTTAAGCCACAAGGTAGAGATAACATTTTAAATCAGCCTTTATTCTTAAACAACTGCATTTTAAATCAAGGGAAGCAGGTTTTTTTTTAAGAAATGTGGGAATCATGAAAGTCAGAGATGTTTTATATGAATTCAAAGAGGAGTTTTTACCAGTGCAATACATTGTGGATGTGATGGAGGAGACAAAGGAGGATTATAGCAGACAAGAGATTACAAACAAATATGATTTAATTAAGAATGCTATACCTAAAGAATGGATAAAGAGAATTGAAATATGGAAGAAGAAGATCAAGGAAAATATGTGTATGTAAATATGGGGGGGAAATTGTGTGCTTTTAAAGAATGAACTGTGAAAATGTTTAATTGTTTTTTTAGAGATGTGGTTTTCAAGAAATCTGTTGTAAATTAATACTGGCAACGGATGTTCAATGATGCAACAGAAGAGAAAATATGGGGGAATATAAATGGGAAAATTGTACAGACTAAACTGGAGAATATGGAATATTTTATCAGGAATAAAGCAGTGTTCCCAGATGTGATTTTAAGCAAAATTGGGATGGAGGAAAGTGCAATATGTAAAGTATTCCAAGATGCAGATGAAGGGTTTTTACACTTGTTTTTATATTGTGATAAGCTGAAAGATTTTAATGAGAGATGTAAAAGCATGATTTTAATTTTGAGATGAGAGGAAAAAGGTGTTAATGTTGTGCATTAATGAGAAATGTAAACATGAGAAGCTGATTAATTTACTTGTGAGGCTGATGAAAAGTGCGATATGGGAAAGAAGAGAAAGGAAAATGGTGGTGAAAAAGGAAAATGCTTTAATTGATGTATAGAATGTGTTTAGGAGAAAAGTTGAAAAATATGTTGGATGTCTGTTTGGAGGAAATGATTTATGTTTTTTATAATATTTTTACTCAGGAGGTGTTAAAGGTTTTCAAAGAGCTGGGGATTGAATTGTCATTTTTAAAAGATTAAACTATTTAATGACTTCTTTTTTAAATGTAAGTAAGATGTCTGTCAATTAAAAATTTTACGAGTTTTTTATATCAAAGTAAGAATCCTATGTATTTTTGTATGTGAATAACTGATATGTATGTTTGAATTGATTAATTTCTTAAAAAAAAAAAAAAAAAAGGCTATGCCCGATCTCGTCTGATCTCGGAAGCTAAGCAGGTTTTGTCACAGTGTCTGGGTTGTGTCCCTGGGTTTCCACTAGATGTCCCCCTTTCTCACGGTGTCTGTCACCTTATCACTTCCTGTTCCCTTATTTGGTCACCTTCCTCCTTGTTAGTAATTGATTGTTCCCCACCTGTCTCCTGTTCCCTCATTATCCTTCTGTGTATTTATACCCAGTCTGTCTGAGTCTGTGTTACGGAGTCCTTGTTTAATGTCCTATAGTTATTCATGTCCGTCGCTTCTGGCCTTTCTTTGCCTTGTCTTCGTGTCTTGTTTATGTTCGATATTCTGGTTTTGACCCTGCCTGGACTGTTTACCCCTTTGGTTTACCCTTTAATATGACTTACCTGCAATTGGTTCTATCTCCGTGCCTCATTGGATCCCTGCCGTGACAGAAGGACTCCGTCACACTAGGAACCAGCGGTATGTCATTTTTCCGTTCCCCAGCCAAGATGGCGGAGCGGCGAACCAAGTACCTTCGGTTGATCGCCCTCCGCCAAGAGGGCAATGAAGTGGGTGCCCTGGCTCAGGTGTTCTGGTCCCTGGCCGAGGGCATGGGCTACAACGATGCGGCCCTCAAGGACTATTTCAATGGCGGGCTGGATGATCCAGTGTCTCATGAGGAGATGGCGCAGTTAGAGACACTGGAATTCTGGGAATTCGTGCGCTACCTGCAGCATCGGCTTCGGTGGGATGCCCCAGCCACTTCGGTCTCTTCCGGCGGGGTGGTCGTCAGCCCAGCACCACTGCCCAGGATGGCAACCAGCCAAGCGCCACAACCCAAGATGGCCACCAGTCCAGCACCACTGCCCAGGATGGCTAACAGCCAAGCGCCACAGCACAAGATGGCCGCTAACCCAGCGCCAATGCCCAAATTGGCCACTTTTCCAGTGCCACAGCCCAAGATGGCCGCCAGCCCAGCGCCAATGCCCAAATTGGCCACCGGTTCAGCGCCACAGCCCAAATTGGCCACCGGTCCAGCACCACAGCACAAGGTGGCCGCTAACCCAGCGCCAATGCCCAAATTGGCCACCGTTCCAGCACCACAGCCCAAGATGGCCGCCAGCCCAGCGCCAATGCCCAAATTGGCCACCGGTTCAGCTCCACAACCCAAGATGGCCGTCAGCCTAGCGCCACAGCACCAGATGGCCGTCAGCCTAGCGCCACAGCACAAGATGGCCGTCAGCCAAGCGCCACAGCACAAGATGGCCGCTAACCCAGCGCCAATCCCCAGATTGGCCACCGGTCCAGCGCCACAGTACAGGATGGCCGCCAGCCCAGCGCCAATGCCCAAATTGGCCACCGGTTCAGCGCCACAGTACAAGATGGCCACCAGCCCAGCACCACAGTACAAGAGGGCCGCCTGTCCAGAGTCATGGCCCAAGATGGCTGCTTGCCCAGCGCCGTTGCACAGGATGAGAGTCTCAGTTGACCCTCCGGAGTCTAGTCAGGTTCCAGTTGACCCTCCGGAGTCGAGTCAGGTGCCAGTTGACCCTCCGGAGTCGAGTCAGGTGCCAGTTGACCCTCCGGAGTCGAGGCAGGTGCCAATTGACCCTCCGGAATCGAGTCAGGTGCCAGTGAACTCTCCAGAGTCGAGTCAGGTGCCAGTGAACTCTCCAGAGTCGAGTCAGGTGCCAGTGAACTCTCCAGAGTCGAGTCAGGTGCCAGTGAACTCTCCAGAGTCGAGTCAGGTGCCAGTGAACTCTCCAGAGTCGAGTCAGGTGCCAGTGAACTCTCCAGAGTCAGGGCTAGTCACCGCTGATCCTCCAGAGTCAGGGCTAGTCACCGCTGATCCTCCAGAGTCAGGGCTAGTCACCGCTGATCCTCCAGAGTCAGGGCTAGTCACCGCTGATCCTCCAGAGTCAGGGCTAGTCACCGCTGATCCTCCAGAGTCAGGGCTAGTCACCGCTGATCCTCCAGAGTCAGGGCTAGTCACCGCTGATCCTCCAGAGTCAGGGCTAGTCACCGCTGATCCTCCAGAGTCAGGGCTAGTCACCGCTGATCCTCCAGAGTCAGGGCTAGTCACCGCTGATCCTCCAGAGTCGGGGCTAGTCACCGCTGATCCTCCAGAGTCGGGGCTAGTCACCGCTGATCCTCCAGAGTCGGGGCTAGTCACCGCTGATCCTCCAGAGTCGGGGCTAGTCACCGCTGATCCTCCAGAGTCGGGGCTAGTCACCGCTGATCCTCCAGAGTCGGGGCTAGTCACCGCTGATCCTCCAGAGTCGGGGCTAGTCACCGCTGATCCTCCAGAGTCGGGGCTAGTCACCGCTGATCCTCCAGAGTCGGGGCTAGTCACCGCTGATCCTCCAGAGTCGGGGCTAGTCACCGCTGATCCTCCAGAGTCGGGGCTGGTTACCGCTGATCCTCCAGAGTCGGGGCTGGTCCCCGCTGATCCTCCAGAGTCAGGGCTGGTCACCGCGGATCCTCCAGAGTCAAGTCAAGTCACCGGTGATCTTCAAGGACTGAGTCAAGTCACCGGTGGTCTTCAAGGACTGAGTCAAGTCACCGGTGGTCTTCAAGGACTGAGTCAAGTCACCGGTGGTCTTCAAGGACTGAGTCAAGTCACCGGTGGTCTTCAAGGAATGAGTCAAGTCACCGGTGGTCTTCAAGGAATGAGTCAAGTCACCTCTGATCTTCATGAACAAAGGCAAGTCACCATTGATCTTCATGAGCAAATGCAAGTCACCAATGATCTTCATGAGCAGTGTCAGGCCAGCACCAATCTTCTGGAGTCCAGTAAGGACACCAGGGGATTACCAGAGTTTTGTTGTCCCATTGATCCAGCCGCACGGAGGTCTGCTCCGCCTTGGGGGGCTCTGGTCCTGACCACATGGCTGTGGTGGTCTTCTGCTCCGCCCTGGGGGCCTTCCGCCCTGACCACACGGTTGTGGGGGTCTTCCGCTCCGCCCTGGAGGACTCTGGCTTCGTCCACAAGGACGTGGTGGTCTTCTGCTCCACCCTGGGGGGCTTCCGTCCTGACCACACGGTTGAGGTGGTCTTCTGCTCCGCCCTGGGAGGCTTCCGCCCTGACCACACGGTTGTGGTGGTCCTCTGCTCCGCCCTGGGGGACTCCAGTCTCCACCACATGGACGGTGTGGTCTTCTGCCCCGGCCTGGAGGGGCTTCATGTTGTTTTTTGTTTTTGTGTTCACTCCTGTCCCTGTTCCTCTCTGTGAGCCTGGCCCTCCGTCCCTCCCCCTGAACCTCCTCCGGTCCTCCTCCCTCCTGGTCTCTCTGTTTTGTGTCTACACTTCTGGTATCTGTTCCCCATGATTTTTTTTTTTCTGGCTCTCCGTCCCTCCCCCTGAGCCTCCACCTGTCCGCCTCCCTCCTGGTCTCTGTTTTGTGTCTGTCGTGGAGCGTCTGGGAGCCGCTCCGTAGAGGGGGGGTACTGTCACAGTGTCTGGGTTGTGTCCCTGGGTTTCCACTAGATGTCCCCCTTTCTCACGGTGTCTGTCACCTTATCACTTCCTGTTCCCTTATTTGGTCACCTTCCTCCTTGTTAGTAATTGATTGTTCCCCACCTGTCTCCTGTTCCCTCATTATCCTTCTGTGTATTTATACCCGGTCTGTCTGAGTCTGTGTTACGGAGTCCTTGTTTAATGTCCTATAGTTATTCATGTCCGTCGCTTCTTGCCTTGCTTTGCCTTGTCTTCGTGTCTTGTTTATGTTCGATATTCTGGTTTTGACCCTGCCTGGACTGTTTACCCCTTTGGTTTACCCTTTAATAAATGACTTACCTGCAATTGGTTCTATCTCCGTGCCTCATTGGATCCCTGCCGTGACAGGTTTGGTCCTGGTTAGTACTTGGATGGGAGACCGCCTGGGAATACCAGGTGCTGTAAGCTTTTAGGTTTCCTTCTCTACTTATATAATGCACTGGCGATTATTGTAATTTGACATAATACGGCTTTATTATTTTGCACTCCTGACATAAATTACTAAATAACTGTCACTGCAACAATGTTTTATCAAATCTTTGCTCAAATATCGAACCTTTAAACTTTTAAATGATGCACAGTTTGATCAGATAGAGTGATGTTTAACATGCTGTGAAAGTGAAACAATAATAATTTGGGGCCATCAACGATCTTTGACCGCAAAGGGATTAACTGAGAAAAATTTATAATTTTAGGGGAAAAAATATGTTGATTTTAAATGATTTTAAATTCATGGCGTCAACATATCTCATATCACAAGGCCATGTGGCATTCCCTCTTCTTTTTATAATAGTCTGCAAATGTCTGGGGACTGAGGAGACATATTGCTGAAGTTTAGGAATAGGAATGTTGTCCCATTCTCGTCTAATACACGCTAGAAGCTGTCACCTTTTGCTTGCTTAGTTGGGGAGACTTCATTTACAGTGATATCATTGACTTGAATGCAAATTATTGCAGATAATATTTAAACTGAACTGAGATGATCACTGAATTCAATGATGAACTGCCTGTAACTGTCATATTTGCATTACTGCATTTAATAATTTGCATAATTAAAGTTGTGCAGTTGCTTTGACACAATCGTTTTTGTTTAAAGCGCTATATAAATAAAGGTGACTTGACTTGACTATTGATCTCTGCAATCACCCATCTAGATCTGTCTCTGTCAGAAAAAGATGCATTAACGAGAACACCAGTGTGCCATTTATACAGGCTATACAGGTGCATCTCCATAAATTAGAATGTTGTGGACAAGTTTATTTATTTCAGTAATTCAACACAAATTGTGAAACTCGTGTATTAAATAAATTCAATGCACACAGACTGAAGTAGTTTAAATCTTAGGTTCTTTTAATTGTGATGATTTTGACTCACATTTAACAAAAACCCACCAATGCAACAAATGCAATATCAACAAATTAGAATATGGTGACATGACAATCAGCTAATAAACTCAAAACACCTGCAAAGGAATTTGCTGAACCACAGACAATGGCTGCATCCAAAAACTGAAAAATGCTTCCTTCGGAGGACGCATTCCAAGGTCTTGAGGCATCAAGGCACGTCCAAATTCAGTGTTAGCTTCATTTCCTGTCTCCTGAGATGCCTTCATCTGGCCAGTTTTTAAAGACAGCATAGATGTATCCTTCGCTGCCTTTGATATCCCACAATCCTGTGTGTTCCATTCTGTGAGAGTTAAGCCAAAAAATAAAGATGGCGTCTGAAAGTTGCGGTCGGTGGTCAATTTGTGTGTAAATGTATATTTGTGATCAACGTTTTCCTCTTTTTATCTCATTTCTAGTGAGAAATTAATATTGCAGTAATTAAATAACCACTTATTTATCACCAAAGCTCTCTATATTTTGCTGTAGATCATTAAACGATTACTCTGCCTCAGAAGCCTGTCCGAAATCCGTTTAATGAGGTTTCTTTGTGCAAAAACGCTGCCTGCAAAGGCATTGCCTGATTAGACAGCAAGGCATCAAGTTACCTGCCTACGTTTTCGGATGCAGCCAACGTCGGAGACATTAATAGAATGAGTCAGCAGTTTTCTGTCGATGATTTGTCTCACCACGCTGCACCACATTGACCGTAGACAGCATTACTGATTATAAGAAGTTCTGTTGTATTTTGTTAAGTTGCACCGCACCGCTCACGTCCGGTGTAGACACTATGTAAGTTAATGTCGTTTTCTGATGCTGCATTTGAATTTTCATGCCACTTTATTTGAAATTAGTGTGGGCCAAACATTTTCTCTTGCCTATTGAGGAACTCTGATCTATGGGGTATTGTGAAGAGGAAAATGAAAAACAAGAGACAAAAAATGTGATGAGCTAAAGGCCACTGTCAATGAAACCTGGGCTTCCATACCACCTAAGCAGTGTCACAAATTGATCACCTCCATGCCACGCCGAATTAAGGAAGTAATTAAAGCAAAACGAGACTCTACCAAGTATTGAGTACATGTACAGTAAATGAACATACTTTCCATAAGCCCAACAATACACTAAAATTGTTTTTTTTGGTGTAATGAAGTATTCTAATTGAGATTTGAATTGGTGGGTTTTTGTGAGCCAAAATCATTACAATTAAAAGAACCAAAGACTTAAACTACTTCAGTCTGTGTGCGTTGAATTTATTTAATCCATGAGTTTCTCAATTTAAGTTGAATAACTGAAATAAATGTAATCAAATAAACTTTTCCACAACATTCTAATATATTGAGATGCACCTGTATCTTTAACACCAAGCATTTCTGCAGACTCTGTTGATCTTCTCCTTGATTCCTTTAACTCAATAGTTAAGAATGTTATTGATGATATTGCAACTGAAATAGTCAGTAAGTAGACTGGCAGACAGAAATCAGTTTGGAGAAGATCAACAGCAGTTCAGACTATGAAAAGATAATGCAGAAAAGCCGAGTGGATGTGGCAGAAGACAAAACTTGAAATTCACTATAGCATCTATAAAGACAGTCTTCATGCTTTCAATGTGGAACTAGCTAGACAGAGTTTCTTCTCAAACCTCATAAACAGTAACTTAAACAACATTCACACTCTTTTTGCTACTGTTGGGAGACGGTCAAACCCCCCAAGTCAGATTCCCAGTGAAATGCTCTCATCAGCACATGCAGTGAGTTTCCTTCCTTCATTTGTGAAAAGATTATTGTTATCAGGAAGGTGATTTTCACATCCTCAAGTTATGCAGAGGTCAGACAGATTTGAACGCAATATCAAAAAGAAGATACTATGTCTATTTTTGAAGCAATTGATAGCAAAATGTTGGAAGACATAGTGCAGCACCTATAATCATCTACCTGCTCTAAACTGTTTAGAAGCAGATCTCGTAAATGCCTCACTTCTTTCTGGGACTTTTCCAAACCTGCTGAAAACTGCAGTTGTTAAACCCCTTCTGAAAGAGAGCAATCTTGATAACATCTTTTTGAGCAATTATAGAACAATATCAAATCTTCCTTTTATAGGCAAATTTATAGAAAAGGTAATTTTTAATCAGCTGAACTAATACTTAAACTCAGGTCAATTTTCAACCTATCAATCAAAATATCAGTGCTGGTATTACTAGATCTCAGTGTTGTGTTTGACACTGTCGATCATGACATAGTTTTACAGAGACTGGAAAACTGGGTCAGGCTCTCTGGGATGGTACTCAAATGGTTCAGGTCATACTTAGAAGGGAGAGTATATGTCACGCTGTCTGGTCTCTGTTTCCCTGGGTGTCCACTAGTGGTCTCACTTCCCCATAGGCACCTCACCGCAGGCACTACAATTCCCACAAAGCCTTGTTCCTTCATCACAGTAATTGCACTCCTGTTAATTGCACTCAGGTGTCTTCACTTGATAGTCATTACCCTGCCTATATAATCAGGTCTGTTTCCATTTGTTTTCATGGAGTCCTTTCTTTCCGTCACCCAGTTTCCTCATCTTCTGAGTTCCTGTTCCCGTTCCTGTTCCTTCCCTGTTTGTTTATTTGTTGGATGGATTTATGGTTTTGACCCCTGCTTGTTGATTTCTGATTTGGATTACCCATTAAATACCACACTGTGTTTTGAATCTCTCGTCTCATGTGTTTCTCTGGGTTCCGATCGTAACAGTATAGGAGAGCATAAGTCTAAGTGGACGTCCATGACATGTGGAGCCCCACAAGTCTCAATTCTTCCAACATTCTTGTTTAGCCTGTATATGCTCAAATAATGAGAAACCAAATTCCCATTAGAGACCAAATTGCCTATCACAGCTGATGATACCCAAATTTACCTAGCCTTATCGCCAAATGACTACAGCCCCATTGACTCCCTCTGCCAATGCATTGATGAAATTAATAGTTGAATGTCCCAGAACTTTATTCAGTTAAACAAGGCAAAAACTGCATTGCATGTGGAAACAAATTTGCAATAATAAGTTGCCCAGAGATGCCAGTGATCACACCCACCCACACATACACAGACTCACACACACATACACACACACACACACACACACACACTCATACACACAAAGCTGTTATTAAGCCTCTCATCAAAAATCCACAGCTTGACCCCAAAGAACTAGTTAATTATAGACCAATCTCGAATCTCCCTTTTCTCTCCAAGATACTAGAAAAGGTGGTATCCTCACAAATTATATTCCTTCTTAGAGAAAAATGGTATATGTGAGGATTTCCAGTCAGGATTTAGACCGTATCATAGTTCTGAGACTGCTCTCCTTAGAGTTACAAATGATCTGCTCTTATCATCTGATCGTGGGTGTATCTCTCTATTAGTTTTATTGGATCTTAGTGCTGCGTTTGACACAATTGACCACAACATTTTTTGCATAGACTTGAACACTTTGTTGGCATTAATGGAAGTGCATTAGCATGGTTTAAATCGTACTTATATGACCGCCATCAGTTCGTAGCAGTGAATGAAGATGTATCCTATCGATCACAAGTGCAGTATGGAGTACCTCAAGGCTGAGTACTAGGGCCGCTACTCTTCACGCTTTATATGTTACCCTTGGGAGATATCATCAGGAAACATGGTGTTAGCTTTCACTGTTATGCTGATGATACTCAACTCTATATTTCTTCGCAGCCCGGTGAAACACATCAATTTGAAAAACTAATGGATTGCATAGTCGATATAAAAAAACTGGATGACGAGTAATTTCTTACTGCTAAATTCTGAAAAAACAGAGGTGTTAATTATAGGACCTAAAAACTCCGCTTGTAATAACCTAGAACACTGTCTAAGACTTGATGGTTGCTCTGTCAATTCTTCGTCATCAGTTAGGAACCTAGGTGTGCTATTTGATCGCAATCTTTCCTTAGAAAGCCACGTTTCTAGCATTTGTAAAACTGCATTTTTCCATCTCAAAAATATATCTAAATTACGGCCTATGCTCTCAATGTCAAATGCAGAAATGTTAATCCATGCTTTTATGACCTCAAGGTTAGATTATTGTAATGCTTTATTGGGTGGTTGTTCTGCATGCTTAGTAAACAAACTACAGCTAGTCCAAAATGCAGCAGCAAGAGTTCTTACTAGAACCAGGAAGTATGACCATATTAGCCCGGTCCTGTCAACACTGCACTGGCTCCCTATCAAGCATCGTATAGATTTTAAAATATTGCTTATTACCTATGAAGCCCTGAATGGTTTAGCACCTCAGTATTTGAATGAGCTCCTTTTACATTATAATCCTCTACGTCCGCTACGTTTTCAAAACTCAGGCAATTTGATAATACCTAGAATATCAAAATCAACTGCGGGCGGCAGATCCTTTTCCTATTTGGCGCCTAAACTCTGGAATAACCTACCTAACATTGTTCGGGAGGCAGACACACTCTTGCAGTTTAAATCTAGATTAAAGACCCATCTCTTTAACCTGGCATACACATAACATACTAATATGCTTTTATTATCCAAATCCGTTAAAGGATTTTTAGGCTGCATTAATTAGGTAAACCGGAACCGGAAACACTTCCCATAACACCCTATGTACTTGCTACATCATTAGAAGAATGGCATCTACGCTAATATTTGTCTGTTTCTCTCTTGTTCCGAGGTCACCGTGGCCACCAGATCCAGTCTGTGTCCAGATCAGAGGGTCACTGCAGTCACCCGGATCCAGTACGTATCCAGACCAGATGCTGGATCAGCACCTAGAAAGGACCTCTACATCCCTTAAAGACAGCGGAGACCAGGACAACTAGAGCCCCAGATACAGATCCCCTGTAAAGACCTTGTCTCAAAGGAGCACCAGGACAAGACCACAGGAAACAGATGATTCTTCTGCACAATCTGACTTTGCTGCAGCCTGGAATTGAACTACTGGTTTCGTCTGGTCAGAGGAGAACTGGCCCCCCAACTGAGCCTGGTTTCTCCCAAGGTTTTTTTCTCCATTCTGTCACCGATGGAGTTTCGGTTCCTTGCCGCTGTCGCCTCTGGCTTGCTTAGTTGGGGGCACTTCATCTACAGCGATATCGTTGACTTGATTGCAAATAAATGCACAGACACTATTTAATTGAACAGAGATGACATAACTGAATTCAATGATGAAATGCCTTTAACTATCATTTTTTCATTATTGACACTGTTTTCCTAATGAATGTTGTTCAGTTGCTTTGACGCAATGTATTTTGTTTAAAGCGCTATATAAATAAAGGTGACTTTGACTTTGACAAAGACAAGGAAAAATCCACAGACCTATGAACTGTGACAAACAGAATATCTACTTTGTTACTTTGTATATCTACAAGATGGTGCCATGTCTGTTGGCAGACCGTTGTTCAGTTTTGTCTATTTGAGTTTTTTTTGTTTTATTTGTATGTCTTATTAGCCCTAACTACTCTCTCTGGACCGATGACTGCAAAACATTCATGCAGCGATAGACGATCTCACACGGAGTATAAAGTGTTGTTTTCGCCCCCGATTCAAGCCGTCTATGCCAGTGGAACCGTTGCTTGGTCTAGCATGTGAATACAGGCGGGCTCGGCATAATCAGAGCAATCGCCATCGGAAGGATGGCAGACGGGCAGGTTTTGCTGTGAAAGCTAAAACGTTATGGATGTCGGAGAGTCACCTGTTGACTTCGTGAGACATTTTGAGTGAGAGACTCTCCTGTTAGTGTCCAGTTTGCCCGGACTTTTGGATACCATCTTCGAGGGCTGTGACTTAGCGACACAAAGTTTTGAGAGGAGAAAATATTAAAAATTTGCATTATATCCAGTTGGCTGTGGACTCGGGTAGAGCTTGGTCTTATATCTGGGCCTTCCTAGTTGTAATGTTGATGTTTTAAATTATGGTCTGTCTGATCACATGCCTGTAATTTTTAATGTTATTATGCCATGCAAACCAGTTTTGCCACAGTCAGGTGTGTTTTGTTCTCGTCTTATTACATCATCCATGGCTGTAGAATTTTTCTGAGGTATATAATTCCTCTTAATTTGTGAATGTGATTGAGTCCCCTTCTCCTGTGGGGCCAGATGAGCTGTTGATTTTGTTTAATTCTGTTTTCTCCGAAATCTTAGATGTAGTGGCCCCATATAAAATTAGGAAACCTAATCTTAATCCAACTCAATGGTTAAATAACTATACTTGCTATCTGAGGCAGGGATGCAGGAAGGCTGAACAGAAATGGAAAAAGGATAATCTACAGGTTTCGCTTCAATTTATGAGGCAGTGTTTTTCAGACTACCAGGTTGCTGTGAGAACTGAAAGGCAAAATTATTTCTCGAGTGTCATTTCACAGAAATACAATGCCCCTGCGTTCCTTTTTTCAACAATTAATAGATTTATCAATCCGACTGTATGTTCTACCTTGACCCCCTAATTGGAGGTATGTGAAATGTTTCAGGCATTTTTTATGGAAAAAGTAGAAAAGATTAGAACTAGTCTTCCTACATTTTCATTTGAGTCTGTGATGTGACCAGCTTGTGTAAGGAGTTTTGAGCTCTTTGAGCAGGTGTCTCTGTCACAAGTTATGGACATCATATGTCTAATGGTTGCGATGTTGTTCTGTTACATCTTCTTAAGGAGATGGTTGATGTTGTTGGGCCGAGCATTAATTATATTGTTTACAGTAGTCTTCATAATGGAGTTGTTTCAATAGGCCTTAAAGGGATAGTTCACCCAAAAATCAAAATTATGTCATTAACAACTTACCCTCATGTCGTTCCAAACCCCGTGAGACCTCCATTTATCTTCGGAACACAGTTTAAGATATTTTAGATTTAGTCCGAGAGCTGAAACTGTGTGAACAGTATACTGTCCATGTCCAGAAAGGTAAGAAAAAAATCATCAAAATAGTCCATGTGAAATCAGAGGGTCAGTTAGAATTTTTTGAAGCATCGAAAATACATTTTGGTCCAAAAATAGCAAAAAATACGACTTTATTCAGCATTGTCTTCTCTTCCGTGTCTGTTGTGAGAGAGTTCAAAACAAAGCAGTTTGTGATATCCGGTTCGCAAATAAATCATTCGATGTAACCGGATCTTTTTGAACCAGTTCACCAACTGTTAACTTTTTTAATGTGGCTGACATTCCCTCTGAGTTAAAACAAACCAATATCCCTGAGTAATTCATTTACTCAAACAGTACACTGACTGAACTGCTGTGAAGAGAGAACTGAAGATGAACACAGAGCCGAGCCAAGAACGTTCACGAGTCAAGAACCGGATGCATCGGTTTTCGGATCACCAGTAGTTCTTCCGGACAGTTCGATTCAATAAACCGGTTGAAGAAAATGATTCACCGGTTCTTTTGCAGCTCAACGTACTTGCATCATTGGCGATGATTGCTCTTGATTCAAGCCTTCGGTTTACCTGGGCTCATAACATTAGCACAGAATCAGTTCAGAATCAATCATCAAAAGAATCAGTTCGGTTCAGACGCTCTGTGTGTTGGTCTTCTTCATGCTGAATCACGCACGCGTTATTAGCTCCTCGGTGTTCATCTTCAGTTCTCTCTTCACAGCAGTTCAGTCAGTGTACGGTTTGAGTAAATGAATTACTCTGGGTTATTGGTTTAACTCAGAGGGAGTGTCAGCCACATTAAAAAGTTAACAGCTTAAGTCATTTATGGATTAATGAGTATCGGAGACGCGAACCGTTTAAAATGATTCAGTTCGATTTGGTGAACTGGTTCAAAAAGATCTGTTTACATCAAATGATTAGTTCGCGAACTGGATATCACAAACTGCTTTGTTTTGAACTCTCTTACAACAGACACGGAAGAGAAGACAATGCTGAATAAAGTCGTAGTTTTTGCTATTTTTGGTCCAAAATGTATTTTTTATGCTTCAAAAAATTCTAACTGACCCTCTGATGTCACATGGACTACTTTGATGATATTTTTCTTACCTTTCTTGACATGGACAGTATACTGTGCACACAGTTTCAATGGAGGGACTGAGCTCTCGGACTAAATCTAAAATATCTAAAACTGTGTTCCGAAGATAAACGGAGGTCACACAGGTTTGGAACGACATGAGGGTGAGTTATTTTTGGGTGTACTATCCTTTTAAGAGCAGCTTTTGACACAGATCATGTGATTCTGATAAAGCGGTTATCCCATTTAATTGGAATAAGTGGGATGATTTTAGAGTGGTTCAAGTCTTATCTGTCAAGTGGATTTTTCTGTAAAGTATGGTAACTTTTTTTCAATGGCAGTGCCTGTAACTTGTGGGGTCCCTCAGGGTTCTGTTATTGGCCCTATTTTATTTTCCTTGTATATGTTGCCCCTGGGTTAAATAAAAAAACAAATATATGGCATGTCTTACCATTTGTATGTGGACGATACACAGATCTATTTGTCTATAAGTGTGGGAGAGAATAATGGTTCTAATTTGTTATTTGCATGTCTGGAGGAGGTTAAGTGCTGGATGACTCATAATCTGCTTCAGTTGAACCAGAGTTAAACTGATATTATATTTTTTGGCCCTACCAGAGGATGTTTAGGTCCACATATTAGAGTTCATGGTTTGATTATTGCCATGACCAAATAAGGAACTTAGGTGTGGTATATGACCCAGAGCTGAAATTTGACAGCAGATTAGTGCTGTAGTAAAGAGTTGTTTTTTCCAAGTTAGATCTTGTTATGTGGATGGAGGATGATGAACCCAAAAGCAGACAGAATGCTCTCACAAGATTTATTGAAGACAAAAAACTGAAAACAAAACCCACGAGGGGGCAAAACAAGACAAAAGGCAAAAGCCTTGACTAAGACTTGACTAAGACCTGACGATGACTAAACAGTTACTAACAACAAAACAATTACATTATACGTTGAGCAGAACTCCAGACAAAATACTCACAGCTAGATATCATTAAGATAGACAGTGACAAAGTTTGACAACAGTTGGCAATGAACCGACGCAGGACAGAGAAACACAAGGGGTTATAAAGGGAGGCTAATAATGAACACAACAGGTGAAACTGATACGCTAATAATTACAAAACGAGGATCACAAGGGGGCGGGGTTACATGACGAGACAACGCAAGCACATGGCCAAACAAATGGTCATGTGCTGCACATGAAAACATGGGCCTGTCATGATTCTGCCGCCAGACAAGAGAAAAATCAAGAACAAGATGGCAGAATCATGACAGATCTATTGCTCGTCTAAAGCATTTTCTGTCAAGAAAGGATTTATACTGTAGAAGGTTATTAATGCCATTGTTTTGTCTCGTCTGGACTATTGCAATGTGTTGTATGTGGAGTCCTGCCAGACCACGCTATTTCATGCTTGCAATTAGTTCAGAATGCAGCAGCTAGGCTGCTAGTGGGTGTTAAGAAAAGTCATCATATCGCTCCTATTTAAGGTTCTCTCAAGTGGCTACCAGTGAACTATAGGATAAAATATAAAACTCTGGTGTATGTTTTTAAAGCAGTGCATGGGTTGGCCCCTGCTTATGTGTCTGAGCTCATTGCTGTTCATCAAGCAACTAGGTCTCTAAGATCTAATAATAAGTTATTGCTTACTGTTCCTCTTACTCATTTAAAATTAAAAGGGGATCAGGCCTTTGCTGTTGTGGGGCTGATGCTCTGGAATAGTTTTCCTCATGAACTAAGAGAGGTCACCTCTTTAAATGCTTTTAAAATTGAAGTCAAAAACTACTTCTTGTGTTTAGTCTTTGAGAGGGTGGGCTTGTTTTTGTTGCTGATAGGTTGTGTCTTGTTTTTTTTAGTTGTGTGTTTTAATGAAGTTTTTTTTATTGTACAGCACTTTGGTCTGCAGGTGCAGTTGTAAAGCGCTCTATATATAAAGTGAATGAAATGAATGAATGAAATTTGTTGTAATGAAGTGTGCTAAACATTCTTTATGGTTTTGTTAAACATGCATGTGTGCAGGTAGCTCATTCATCATCATTCGCTAGGCAGTGGGAGATCGCCATGTTTGTGCTGTTTGGAAAAAAAAAAACTAACAATGGATTATTACATATGAATATGGGTAATCTAATTAAAAATGGTTAAGCATTGATGTGATTTTATTTTTAAGTATTCTATGTAGCAGGCACTCTGAAAGGGGCTATTAGATAAGTTAAGACAGCAGCACGCTGCGTTATACTAATATATTAAATATTGTATTAGATATTAGATCTATGGACCAGTGGTCCTCTCAAGACATGTTTCCCATCACATAAAGTAGTCAAATTATCACAGTACTTGCTCTCCATTTAGAATTGTGTCCCATCAGAATTTGTTCATAAACCATGGTCAATTGAAGAAAAAAACAGGTGGATAGCAACCAAACTGAGACAGTTTTTATGCTACACAGGATCAGTAGTTCATCATGATGTTGTTTGCACTCCTGTTAATAATAACTTTATGCTTCTCTCAGTTGCAATTTCAAGTCTTATTGATCCATTCCTGTATTTTCTGATGTGTGAATATGCAATGGCATTACTAGTTTTTGTGGATCACTTTGTGGAGCTCTATGGCAAGAAATATGTGGTCTAGAAATTGCATACCCTTGTTCACTTAGCTGATGATGTAAATTGTCATGGACCACTTGACAAAATTTCTGGATTTCTATTCAAGAATTATTTAAAACAACAGTTAAAAAGATTGGTCAGGCGACCATGTCATTCTTTTGCACAGATTGTATGCAGGATATCTGAAATATCTAGTAGTTCTAAGGTTGACTCTTCTAACAGTTATGTGCGAAAATAGCCTTGTGATGTTCCCCATTTGCCATTTGTTAAAGGAGAAGTGAGACAGTATAAAGAAATATATCTCCCTGATTTTTGTCTAAAAGTATCAAAAGGAGATAACTGTTAAAATTGGTAAACATCTAAACATCTGGAACATCCATTTTCAGAGTAGTGATGATGTTGCGAAGAACCAGACGGAGTTTGATCCATTTGCAGCTCTTTATTTGGGATAGTCAAACAGACGGGGTCAAACGACAGCCAACTGAGCAATGGGGGCGAGGCAGAGACAGAGTCAGGTAATCAGGCAGAAAGAAGGAGAGGAAAACAAAACACGGGTAATAATGCTCAGAACTGACAGCATTACTGACTCCGCACCAATCCCTCCCAGTTGACCAAGTACTGCAGCGTACCCCCACGGCCTCTGGAATCGAGCAACTCATGTGGGGTGATTAGTCTAATAATTTTGAACGGGCCAACATACCTGGGACTGAGTTTCTTGCAGGGTAATCTGAGGAGGAGATCTCTTGTGGAGAGCCAGACCCATTCACCAGGGGCATATGCTGGAGCAGGGCGACGATGACGGTTAGCCTGTTGTTCCTGTCGTCTGACTGCATGGAGCAGATTGGTATGAGCCTGATCCCAGATGGCCTCGCTGTTCTGCAGCCATTCGGTTACTGAGGGCAGGTGGTTGGGTTCACCTGACCAGGGGAATAGCGGTGGTTGATAACCCAGGATACATTTGAAAGGTGTCATACCTGTGACAGGCTTGGTGAGGGAATTTTGGGCGTATTCTGCCCAGAACAAATACCGGCTCCACTGAGTTTGATTTTGTTGACAGTATGACCTTAGGAATCAGATAACCTCTTGATTGAGACGTTCCGTTTGTCCATTTGATTCCGGGTGATATCCGGATGTGAGGCTGACATTGACATTGAGATGTTTGAAGAACGCTGTCCAGACTCGGGAGGTGAATTGTGGTCCTCGATCTGACACAATATCCTTGGGGAGACCATAGAACCTGAATACTTGATTGCAGAGAAGTTTGGCGGTTTCCAAGGATGTTGGTAGTTTAGGTAGGAGAATAAGACGGCAGGCTTTAGAGAAACGGTCAATGATGTTGAATATAGTGGTGTTACCCTGTGAGTTGGGTAATTCAGTGATGAAGTCAATAGCAATGTGTTCATTGTGGTGTGGGTAGCGGAGTCAGGAGGCCGGCTGGTACTTGTCAGGGAGTCTTTGACATGTTGCAGTTAGTGCAGTTGTGAATGAATGTGCTTGTATCAGTTATCAGAGTGGGCCACCAGAAGCGGTTTCAAAGAAGTTGTGTTGTGGCTGTGATTTCGAGATGACCTGAGCTGGGTGTCGTGTGTACCTGGGTCATGACTTGTTTGCGTAGGGTCTCGGGGACATAGATGAGGTTGGCTGGACATTCACCTGGAGGTGGTTCTTGACTGTTAAATTGTTCAATTTCTGTCAGGATATCCCATTGCACTGGGGCTACGAGCAGACTCTCCGGGATGATATTCTCAGAAAGGGTGGTGTGAACCGATTCCTCCGTTTGGCAGGATAGAGCATCAGCCTTCGTATTTTTGGATCCTGGGCGGTAGGTGACAGAGAAGTTAACTCATGTAAAGAACAGTGCCCATCTGGCCTGACGTAGATTCAAGCGTTTGGCTGAACAGAGATATTCCAAGTTTTTGTGGTCGGTGAGTACAATGAAGGGGTGTGTGGATCCCTCTAACCAATGTCGCCACTCCTCAAGGGCCAATGTCATAGCCAGAAGCTCATGATTGCCCACATCATAATTGCGTTCAGCATCAGACAATTTGTGAGAGAAGAATGTGCATGGGTACATCTTGGCCGGTTGTCCATGACATTGTGATAGAACTGCCCCTACCCCTGTGCTAGAAGCGTCGACCTTGACGATGAACTGTCGTTCAGGATCTGGGTGTCGTAAGATGGGCACTGAAGAGAATCTGATCTTTAGTTCTTCGAAAGCCTGACGTGATTCTGTGGACCAACTCAGACGGTTTGTATGACGTTTTGTCATGGTGGTTAAAGGTGAAGCAATAGTACTGAAGTTCCTGATAAAGCGGCGGAAAAAATTGGCGAATCCTAAGAAATGTTGGAGCTCCTTCACTGTTTGAGGTAAAGGCCATTCCAGAACTGCACTAACCTTCTTGTCCTCCATGGCGACTCCCTGCTGACTGATCAAGTACCCCAGAAATGATAAACTGGTCTGGTGGAATTCGCATTTCTCAGCTTTGGCATAGAGTTGATGCTGGATGAGTCGATTTAACACTGACCGGACGTGACGAACATGTTACTCCATGGTGTTAGAGTAGATTAAGATGTCGTCGATGTATACTATTACCCATTTATTTAGCATGTCCCGGAAGACGTCATTCATGAAAGACTGGAAGACAGACTGACTGTTGGCTAGGCCGAAGGTCATGACAAGATACTCATAGTGCCCACTAGTGGCCGAGAAGGCAGTCTTCCACTCATCCCCCGCACGAATGCGGAGGAGATTATAAGCATTGCGGAGATCCAATTTGGTGTAGAATTTAACCCGAATGAGCTGTTCTAACACGGCTGGTACCAGTGGCAGTGGGTAACTAAAATTCACAGTGATATCATTCAGGCCACAATAGTCAATGCAGGGCCGCAATCCCCCATCCTTCTTTTTAACAAAAAAGAACCTGGCTGAAGCTGGTGAAGATGAAGGTCTGATGAAACCCTTGGCTGATTCTTCCTCGATGTAGCGCTTCATTGCTTCAGATTCTGGTTGTGAGAGAGGGAAGATTCTTCCCTTAGGCGGTGTGGTACCAGGCATTAGGTCAATAGCGCAGTCTACAGAGAATTGGGATGCTTTTTTCTTGCTGAAGGCCTCGATTAAGTCAGAGTACTCGACTGGCACGTTTAGGCTGTTAACATCCGGAACAGAAGGGTCAGAGGCCTTGCTGTGGATTCTTGAAATCTTGGACAAACAGCGAACTTGACAAGAGTGAGTTACAGGGAGTTAGGGTCAATTGGCACTAACAAACTCACTTGAAATGAAATTCCCCGCTGCCCCCGAATCTACGAGTGCTGAAGTCAGAAATACTTTGTTCTGAGTGATTAACTGAGCTGGTAGATTAAAGCAAGAGGAGGAGGGGGTGTTCTTGGTTTGTTGACTCACCGTTTGAGACCTTGTCGACGGACATACGTCCCGTCCTCATATGTCCCGGTTGACCGCAGTAAAGACAGAGGTGATTTTGCATACGACGTTCGCGTTCCTCAGGCATGATGTGGGTTGTTCCTGGTTGCATTGGTTCCTGATTCATGGCCGCTTCGTGAGACATGTGGACTGGAGCTTGTGTTGGGCGTCGTGAGCGGATCAAATTGTCACTTCGGATGGTGAGATCAATGAATTCATTTAGATTCCTACCCTCGTCACGGCAAGCCAATTCGGACTGTAACTCTGGTCTTAATCCTTTTCGAAACAGCAGTTTCAGTGTGTCCTCGACCCAGGTGGTTTGAGCTGCGAGTGTGCGGAATGAGAGAGCATACTCCGCAGCCGAGCTCCTCCCTTGAGTAAGGGTTAATAGCTGCTCTCCAGCATCTCCTCTCTCCATAGAATGTTCGAATACCTCACGGAACTGTTGAAGGAATGCATCGAATGAGGGGAAAGCGGAACCATCCGTCCTCCGGACTGCTGTTGCCCACTCTAATGCCCTCCCGGTGAGCAGCGAACAAACGAATGCTATACAGCTGGATTCCGTGGGGTATTATAGCGGCTGTTGATTGACAAAAAGAGAGCACTGCAACAGGAAACCCCTACATTTAGTCGGAGTTCTGTGAAACCGTTCTGGGAAGGCGAGGCGAGGGCTGACCGGGGAAGTCATTAACGGCGAAGGGTTACTTGGCACTGGCGGTTGGGCAGCCATGGCACTGGTTGTCGAATGACGGATACCTTGCAATGCTCCTCCGTTAGAGTTGTCAGTCAGTTCAGCTGATGCTGTTGTGATGTTGTGAACGCTCAGAACTGACAGCCGGGGCACATCAAGACTTCGCAATGAGTGTGTGTGTGAGCAGCTTATATGAGTGTGGAAATGAGGTGCAGGTGTAAGTGTAATTAGTACCAGGTGTGAGGCCTTGTGGGAAATGGAGTTCATAGTAAAACTAATATTCGAGGAAAGGCAACCGTGCTGGAATTCTATGCAGATCGCGGAAAAGAAGTTTTAATCCTCCTCTCCCTACCATCTTGCTAGCCAACATACAGTCTCTGGACTGTAACAACAAACTTGACGAAATTAATGCTAGAATCATGCTTTCATCGTTATTGGGGATTTTAACAGGGTGAATATGAGGACCATTCTTCTCAAATTCTACCAGCACATACATTTCCCCACACGAGATGATCAGACATTAGATCACTGCTATTCAACACTAAAGAACAGTTACAAACCCCTCCCCCGTCCAGCATTTGGCAAAGGTGACCACATTAGCATACTGCTGTTACCAGCCTACAGACAATGCCTCAAACAGGAAAAAGATGGGTTTTAAAACAGTTTACAAATGGAGTGAAGATGCCATCTCCACACTGCATGACTGCTTTGAATCCACAGACTGCCAGATGTTTCAAGATGCAGCAGGAGACAACATACAGGAATACACAGACTCTGTGATATGCTACATTAACAAATGCACAGAGGATGTTGTCCCATCCATTAATGTAAAATCATTTCCGAATCAGAAACCATATGTCAACAGTGAGGTGCATGCCAAATTAAGATCACGAACTGCTGCCTTGGGATTTAACTGCTTACAAGAAGTCCAGGTATGACCTTCAAAGATCCATCAAATCAGCCAAAAGACACTTTAGGGACAGAGTGAAGTCAGAATATCATGCTAAAAGCTGCCACTCTGTGTACATGGCTCATGCAACTGGGTGTTTCTGATAGAAGAATGTGGATGTTACGAAGACCTCAAGGTGCCAATCAGTGGCGTCAGCACTTTTGCATGTCACGCACCACGTTTGAGTTTGTTCTGCAACTTGTTGAGCGAAGTCTGAGACGAAAGTCTACAAACTGGAGAAAGCCACTTGAACCATGCCGTAGATTGGCTATTGTTTTGTGGTGGTATGCTACCCCTGGCGAATACCGCACAATCAGTTGTCTTTTTGGTCTGGGGCTGTCGACTGTTTGTACTCTGGTTCATGAAGTGACAGCAACATTGAAGAGAAAACTTTTCAAACGTTTCATCTCCTTGCCCAGAGGAGAAGCTCTTCAAAACACTATAAATGGATTCGCTGAACGTGGGTATCCATTATGTGCTGGTGCAATAGACGGTAGCCACATCCCTATTATTGCTCCCCAGGAAGATGCTGCAACTTACTACAATCGTAAAGGATGGCATTCAATTGTACTTCAAGCTGTTGTCGACCAAAACCTCTGGTAAGAATCTAGTCCATAAGCTGTTTTTAGCTTTACCAAATTTATATTTTCACGTGAACAGATATTAACTCCATGTCTCCCGAACTAGCTTCACAGATGTGTATGTAGGCTGGCCTGGCCGCACACATGACACTCGTGTGTTGTCCAACTCTCCCATTTTCCAAATGGCAGAAGAAAATGGTGGCTACCCTGTTTCCACGTGAGGTAATCACTATTTTATTTGCTGCTATTATATATATATATATATATATATATATATATATATATATATATATATATATATATATATATATATATATATATATGTATGTATGTATGTATATGTATATATATGTATATGTGTGTACAGTCGTGGCCAAAAGTTTTGAGAATTACATAAATATTGGAAATTGGAAAAGTTGCTGCTTAGGTTTTTATAATAGCAATATGCATATACTCCAGACCGTTATGAAGAGTGATCAGATGAACTGCATAGTCCTTCTTTGCCATGAAAAATAACTTAATCCCAAAAAAACCTTTCCACTGCATTTCATTGCTGTCATTAAAGGACCTGCTGAGATCATTTCAGTTATCGTCTTGTTAACTCAGGTGAGAATGTTGACGAGCACAAGGCTGGAGATCATTATGTCAGGCTGATTGGGTTAGAATGGCAGACTTGACATGTTAAAAGGAGGGTGATTCTTGAAATCATTGTTCTTCCATTGTTAACCATGGTGACCTGCAAAGAAATGCGTTCAGCCATCATTGTGTTGCATAAAAATGGCTTCACAGGCAAGGATATTGTGGCTACTAAGATTGCACCTAAATCAACAATTTATAGGATCATCAAGAACTTCAAGGAAAGAGGTTCAATTCTTGTAAAGAAGGCTTCAGGGCGTCCAAGAAAGTCCAGCAAGCGCCAGGATCGTCTCCTAAAGAGGATTCAGATGCGGGATCGGAGTGCCACCAGTGCAGAGCTTGCTCAGGAATGGCAGCAGGCAGGTGTGAGCGCATCTGCACGCACAGTGAGGCCAAGACTTTTGGAAGATGGCCTGGTGTCAAGAAGGGCAGCAAAGAAGCCACTTCTCTCCAAAAAAAACCATCAGGGACAGATTGATCTTCTGCAGAAAGTATAGTGAATGGACTGCTGAGGACAGGGGCAAAGTCATATTCTCCAATGAACCCCCTTTCCGATTGTTTGGGGCACCTGAAAAAAGGCTTGTCCGGAGAAGAAAAGGTGAGCGCTACCATCAGTCCTGTGTCATGCCAACAGTAAAGCATCCTGACACCATTCATGTGTGGGGTTGCTTCTCATCCAAGGGAGTGGGCTCACTCACAATTCTGCCCAAAAACACAGCCATGAATAAAGAAAGGTACCAAAACACCCTCCAACAGCAACTTCTTCCAACAATCGAACAACAGTTTGGTGAAGAACAATGCATTTTCCAGCACGATGGAGCACCGTGCCATAAGGCAAAAGTGATAACTAAGTGGCTCTGGGACCAGAATGTTGAAATTTTGGGTCCATGACCTGGAAACTCCCCAGATCTTAATCCCATTGAGAACTTGTGGTCAATCCTCAAGAGGCGGGTGGACAAACAAAAACACACTAATTCTGACAAACTCCAAGAAGTGATTATGAAAGAATGGGTTGCTATCAGTCAACGTTTTGAAAACTAATATTTATGTAATTCTCAAAACTTTTGGCCACGACTGTATATATATATATATATATATATATATATATATATATATGTATGTAACGGGATAAATATTATAGATGAGGGTTCTTTAAGTAAATCCTGCTGTAATGTGATCGCGCTTCCTATTGGCTGCGCTGGTGGCGCTATAGCGCACGGAGTTTGAATGAACTGCAGCAGAGCTAGAGAGAACTGCTGTGGGTGAGTCGTTTCTGTTGCAGCTCCACATTAAAAGTAAAAAATATTGGTTTCATATCGAATGTTAGAAGATGTATGTTAGGGATTGCACACAGTGGACATTAATTGATTTTAGAGTGTGTTTTCTGTTCTTATTTCTGGGTAATTGATAGTTTTATTTCTGTTTGCACGAACTCCATAATCTTTTAATGTGCGCCATTTTTCCATGTGCTCTCTAAACAACTGAAATCATTTCTCGAACAGATGGAGCTGTATTAGCGTGACTCACAATTCTCTTCTTTCCACTGCTCTTTGTGCAGGTAATTGTTTTCATAAAGCATTTAAGAATTTACATTTGTTTAGAATGTTTATTGCAAACTGTATTTTGTAGAGCTCTCAATTTGTTGTTTTACTTAATGTTTTAAATTTAATTTTATTCTATGGTTACCATAAAATGGATGACTATTTTGTACTCTGTATATTATATGATCACAAAACATTACATTTAGAAAGAGTATTGGCAAAAGTTTGTATAATTTCCTGGAGGAATTACATTTCAAAAATTGCTTTACTTTTGTTTGTTGTTTTTATTACAACAATGTGAGTAAACTGTTGTACTGAGAACAGCAGAGCTACAGAGAACTGCTGTGGATGGAGCTGTATTAGCGTGACTCACAGTTCTCTTCTTTCCACTGCTGTGTGCGCAGGGAAACCCATTTCAATATCATCCACAATCTGAGTGTGTGTGAGTGCTGTGGAAGAATGGGGCAAACCGGGCCAGATTAAACCAAAGGTCACACATACATATATATATATACATAAATAGATACACAGTAAATTTTGCAGTGTTAAAATAACTCTTTAAGAGTTAAATTTAACACTGGACCCGAGTGTATTTGGTCCCACTCAGAATTGGTGATAAAATGACTCTCCTCACAGTGTTCAATTTTCAGAGTAAAATTAACTCTGTTTGGAGTTAAAAATTAACACTGCTCAACACTGAATAGTGTTGTTACAATTTAACACTAAAGTAAATTAACACCAATTATTGTTATTATTTCACTTTTGTAGAGTTTATTTATATTTTCTTAGTGAATAACAAATCCCACTCAGTGAGTACACTTTTAAAACCCATTTGGTGTTGCAATAGGTTAAAATGCTGATCAAATAACTCCAGAGAACAGAACAGAAAACAACTTCAACGTACCATTTAAAACATTTATTAAAACACGGTCAGGCTTAAAATACATTCACAAAAAAACATCACATCTGCATAAAATGGCAATAGGGCACTATATGCAGTGCAGAATCTGTTGTACCATACTTCATTTGGAGATCAAATGGTTTGAAATAAGACAGCTCGTTAACATTCACTGACTTTAGAACTCGGTCTGGATGCAGTCTGACTGTAAATGCATGGTAATGGTCATCAAAACAGAGTGTTTCCATCAATGTTCCACATAAAAGTACATTTTCATCTTTCACAGCAATAGTCTTTATCTTATAAAACACTGGCATCTCACATGCTACTTCAGTACAGATAATAAAATCAGGGCGATACTCTGTGCCATGATGTTTGATCCACTTTACAGAATAGACATGTTCTGATCTTTCCACTCCTAGTTTGGAAGCCATCTCCATGCCACCTTTAAGTTCACCGAGTTCCACCATCTTCCCTGGACCAAGAGTCAATCTGTATTGGCTAAAAGACTCCCAGTGCATTGCCATACAACTCTGGTGCTTGTTGGCCAATGTTTTGGTGATGTTTTTGAAGCTTTTTAATTGAGTTTTAAAAAATTTGTGTTTAGCTTTATAACGCATACACCACATGTGCAGAATTGGTCCAATTTTTCTTATACACTGTGGGTAATGTATCATTATGTGATGCTTTGGTAAAAGATTTTTTTTGGGAAATAATTTTTTGAATAACTGGTGATGTTCAATTATTAAATGTTTAAGATAAATGGTCATGCCTTCTGTTAGGACTGGTGAGAATACGATGTTAACAATCTGCAGAAGTAAAAGCAAAAGACACCAGTGTTTATCATCTCTCTGCACTAAATCACCAAATAACAGAGGCATGTTGCGCAACAAGCACCAAGATTGTATGTCATTTAAACCTAAATCGTTGCTTCCACCAAACAATTTGACTGACGGAGGACAGTTCTTCTGCTGATTGTAACCATAATCAAAAGCATGTATTCTACCAGCAAGATCATCAGCACTCAGAAAATTATGCTGAATGTACTGCAAAACAAGTTTTACCTCTAGCTGAGCGACGCCTTCGAGAATGTCGTGCATTATATCCACAGCAAAATTGTTGGCTGTGTTGAAATACTTGAGTGAATTTAACAAACAGACCCGTTTGACGCCATAAACATGAGGTAGTGTAGAGTCGTCTTGTAATCTTTTACAGTGCAGAGCATGCATCTCAGTTGTTCTTAGTACAACCTCAGGGTTATCTTCGGAAAACACAAACTGAAAGCGATCTTTCTCAAGAACACAGAAACAATTGAACAATTGTACCCCTGATACAACTTCCACATACTGGATTCTTAACTCCCTCAATCTCAAGCACTTTTAGATCATTTACTAAAGGCTCGATTATAGAATTAAAACCATACCGTCTTATATCCTGTGCATGAAATAGGGCACATAAATGAATATTATCTAATGATGAGTTAAAAATGGGGGGAAATTCCTTAATGTAAAATAGATAGCACCCAATTTGTGTATACCTTTTTTGGAACCCAAAGGGTTAGCGGTCTCAAAATCATCATAAAATAACTGAATTTGTAAGGCATCTTTGTCTGTGTAAAATAAAGGATGACTTTTGAAATGTGCTGCATCACTCAAGTCAAAATTAACGCCTTCCTTTGGAACATGCCTGGGTTTAAACAAATCAGTAAGATGCCGATTTTGTAAAATGGCCTTTAGTGTTTCTAAAATGGGAATATAAGCAAATTTATCTGTTACAACAACTTGATCAAATGTTCCTGTGGTTTTGTTTCTTCTGCTGTCAAATCTTGTGCCAAGCACTATTTCAGTTGGTTCAACAGTTCCCCATTTCTCTGTAAAGAGTCTCTTTCGTTTGGCTTCCGAATTCAAGAAAGTGAATGGATTTTCCAAATGTTCAATTGAATTTTCTATTTTCCTTTTAGTAGCAATGTCATGTGGAGGCAGAAAGAGCAAAGCTGCACCCTTGGCCTGACTGTGAATCTCAAAAACAATTTCCTCCATTGATGAAACAAAACCACTTATAGCAGACTGACTTAACCCAGCAACTTTTAGTTGCGCAACAGCCGAAGCACACATATCCAAAGTGCTCTTATTTGACATTAACAATACAGATGTTGTGGCTACCTCTCCAACACTGCCAATCTGATCAAATGTTTGAGAACTAATTTGTCCTTCTGCCTCAGCAGTCTCACTGTTGTCAATGGTATCAGAATTCTGGTCACTTTGCTCAGTATGTTTTATATGCAAATGTTTCCTAAAACCTGAAAAAGTACCAAACACAGAACTACATCCTGCCTCTACACATTTAAGGCTAAGATTCTTTCCAGGAACAAAACCATGAACTAATCTTAGATGCCTGAGAAGTATTTTTGAACCAGATAACTCAGCCTGACAAACAAAACACTTCATGAGGGCAGAAAAACTTTAGGCAACTAACTAAGCAACCTTGCTCTAACCTCAGCCACACGAGAACTCTCTTTCACTTTGCCAACATCTATGTTGTACACAGTGGTCTGAATGAAAGTGTACATGTTGTGTAGCATAATGTTGTAAGAGGTGCCAAAAACAAAGTGTGCCTTAAACAGCTCGTCAAAAGCACCAAGAGAAGAGGCTGACTTGCATGGAATGGCATGCTGATCAAGAACGATGAAGTACTGGTGAATTGAACTCTTCTGAGGTCCCACGGCCAGGAGGTAGGGCTGAGCAATAGCTGCAATTTCTCGAAGATGCTCCTCAATGTTTGTTCCACTCTGAGAAAACCAGGCAAATAGAAGAGAACTATCACCAATGTGTTAAATATTAAACCGAAGAACAAAGAAAAGAAGAAGAAAACAAAAACAAACCTTCTTAAAGACAACAAGGTGTTTCTCTGCTTGAGAGGCAGATACCTTTCCTGGTCTTTTCCGGCCTTGGGCAGAAGGTGGGATCAGATGCAACAGAAGTATAATTGAAGCGAGTTCACTGTCCCAAACTGTTTAAACACAAATTATGTAAGAAAAATTTGACCACTAATGCAAACTGGAAGTTTGAGAACTTAAAAAAAAAAATTAAAAAAAAGTATGGGTACTAAATCGTTCACCTTCTAGTTCCTTGGAACATTTGTTCAATACTATTTCAAATTAATATTTCAAGTGAAAAATGTATCTTAAACATCTTACCAAAATTAGCACCCTCTTCTGAGTCACCAGTAGGAGATTCAGCTGCTAGTAGAAGTTCTTCCAAATCACTGGTGCTGGGAAGCTTTTTGCACTGCTGAATCACTTTTTTCTTGAATGCAGTGGTCCAGTTCTCCAGTAGCTTTCCTGACACTCCTTCTCCAAACATCAGAACAAAGTCTTGCTCAATCTAAGAAGAGGTAGAAAGGATGACCCAAAATATTTTGTTCTAAGTAATAGACAAATAATTATATAAACCCATGTATGCATTGAATAAACATATTTAGACATCAGTACATTTTGTTGTAATGTTAAATTGATAAAAACTTATGATTATAAACAGTTTACCAAGCCTTTAATGTCTTTGAATCGTGGAAAGACCATCAATATATCACTTGACTGCATGGGGTCAAGAACCATGTTGCAGCGATAGTCGAATGTCAATTTCATTTTCTTCTTGATGGCGTCCTCATCAGAAGAATGGCTCATGAATGCAATTGCTTTCTTGCATTTGTCACACCCAGGGGCTGGCTATGCTTTAACTAAGCCACACCCCTTCTCAACTTCCACCTCGAGGAGGTCCCCAAACCCGACCCAATGGCCAAACAACACGAGAACAAGTAAGTGATAAAACAATCTTTATTTAAATATTTAAAAATAGCTTAGGGAATAGGGAAAGGGCAATTAAAACTAAACTCTGACTCGGCCCTCCAGATGGGCTATGGCCGGGAAGAGGTCAGGGAGCAAGGGGGCCACGGGGATCCGGGGCGTGGGGCTCGGGCCCCGGCCTGAGTCTTAAGTATCCGTAGCGCCCTCCTTCTTCCTCCTCTTCGCTGAATACAGCTCACGGTAAGTACTGGTTCACACAGTTCGTTCTCGAGGTGCCCACTCTCTTTCTCTTCCTCCACAGGCAACGGCTCTTCGCTGATTACAGCTCACAGTAAGTACTGATTCACCCAGTTCGTTCCTTGGGTGCTCACGCTCTTTCTCTTTCTCCACAGGCAACGGCTGGGACACACAGGCACAGTTAGTTCAGCTTGGTTTTGCTCTCACCTCTTCGCTGATTACAGCTCACAGTAAGTACTGGTTCACACAGTTCGTTCCTTGGGTGCTCACTCGCTTTCTCTTTCTCCACAGGCAGCGGCTGGGACACACAGGCACAGTTAGTTCAGCTTGGTTTTGCTCTCACCTCCTCGCTGATTACAGCTCACAGTAAGTACTGGTTCACACAGTTCGTTCCTTGGGTGCTCACTCGCTTTCTCTTTCTCCACAGGCAGCGGCGTAAGTACAGGTTTCCTCAGTCTCTCCTCGTGTTACCCACTCTCTCTCCTTTTCTCTCCACAGGTATCAACTTGGGCACAATAGCACAGTTAGTTTGCTTCGAATGGCTCTCACCTCTGGGCTGGACACAGCGTACTGTAAGTACAGGGTTCGCTCTATTCCTCCTCGTGTTATTCACTCTCTCTCCCCTTTTCTCTCCACAGGTATCAACTTGGGCACAATAGCACAGTTAGTTTGCTTTGAATGGCTCTCACCTCTGGGCTGGACACAGCGTACTGTAAGTACAGGGTTCGCTCTATTCCTCCTCGTGTTATTCACTCTCTCTCTCCTTTTCCCTCCACAGGTATCAACTTGGGCACAATAGCACAGTTAGTTTGCTTTGAATGGCTCTCACCTCTGGGCTGGACACAGCGTACTGTAAGTACAGGGTTCGCTCTATTCCTCCTCGTGTTATTCACTCTCTCTCTCCTCTTCTCTCCACAGGTATCAACTTGGGCACAATAGCACAGTTAGTTTGCTTTGAATGGCTCTCACCTCTGGGCTGGACACAGCGTACTGTAAGTACAGGGTTCGCTCTATTCCTCCTCGTGTTATTCACCTCTCTCTCCTTTTCTCTCCACAGATATCAACTTGGGCACAATAGCACCGTTAGTTTGCTTTGAATGGCTCTCACCTCTGGGCTGAACACAGCGTACAGTAAGTACAGGTTTCCTCTGTTTCTCCTTGTGTTACTCACTCTCTTTCCTTTCCTCTCCACAGGTATCAACTTGGACACAAAACACAGTTACTCTGCTTTGGATGGCTTTCACCTCTGGGCTGGACACAGCGTACCGTGCTATCTCCGGAGATCTGAAGCACGCTCACAACATATACTGTACTGAACTAGGCTAGGGCCAGCAATCTCCTTGTCCTCCCACGCCGAAGTGCGTGAAGGCGGGGGTTTATCTGACAGGACACACGGCAATACACAGCAGCCCACAGCAATATACAACACCACGTCAAAATTATAGGTTTTCACAGCACGAAGACTCACCCACCACTCTCAGTGTACGGAAAGGACACCCGTCTTCCTTCACTTCGCTTGGTTCGGATCTGGCGATGGAATATGCGGCCTAGCTAGTGATGTCGTCGTTGCGACTACTTCAATAAGTATTCCTTCGGCTCTCCCACCACACTATATTAGGGGTAGGGCCACCCTCCTCCTCCTGGAGAGATCTACACAACGCCAGGTCAATATACAGGGCACTTTCGACTGGCTCTTAGTACTCACATCAATGCCACTTCCAATCCCCTTTTTCACGTCGTCTCAGTTCGCCGTATAATCTGTTCACTTCTCAACCTTTAAGGTTCGCGATGTCTTCACAATCATACAATTCCAGCCTGAGGGAGAGAGAGAGTTAGACAGCTACCAGCAGCGTACCAAGACGGGCACAACCCAGTGCTTCACACACACCAAAGAGAGCTTCCCAGACTGTGAAATAACTTGGCCTTAAGTACTGCCTTGTCCAGCGTATCCTCCAATCACCAACCGCTGTCCCTAACTAGGCACAGGTGCATCGAATTCCCTGATTTTCCTTCTTACGGCGCTACCGGAAGTTCCGGTGTTCTGTTTTTCCGGTCCGGGCGGAAACACTTCCGGGCGGAACCAAACTTCCCGAATTTTGGTTCCGCCCCTAAAGATCGTCACCTTGTGACATCCTCCCCCGCCAATCCGTTCTAGTCCCTAGAACGTCCTCGGGCTGTCCACTCCCCATAGCGGGCAGGGGGTCGGCCTCGGTTCTCTCGCTGGGATCGTCTCACTGGTGAATCGGGCTCAGCTTGTTCAGGGGCTGCTTCTGGTTCTCTCGGGGCGATCGGGGGTGGTGCCACCACGGGTCTCCCTGGTACCACAGCCCAACCTTCAATCCAGGGGGCCGCTGGTACAGGTTCCGTGGGGACTTCTTCCACGGCTTCAGGGTAGTTAGGGCATGGGCGAATCATGTTCCGGTGCACCACACGGTCGGGGCCTGACTTCCCTTCTGGCCGGATGGTATAGACCGGCTGCCCCGGCCTCTGCTGCCGGCAGACTACATAAGGGGTGGCCTCCCAACGGTCACTCAGTTTCCCCTTCCCCTGCCGCCGATTATCTCTCACCAACACCCTCTCTCCTGGCAGTAGAGGGGCTTCTCTAGCAGTCCGATCATACAACCGCTTACTTTTCTCTCCTGCCGTCTGTATCCTTTTCGACACCTGCTCGTAGGCGAAATGCAAGCGCTGGTGATGGCGCCCCACCCACTCCGTTACACTTGCTTCCTCTTGGTCGGCTATCACTCCTAGGACCAGGTCAGTAGGCATTCGTATGTGTCTGCCAAACATCAGGTAAGTGGGAGCGTAACCCGTAGTACTATGTATACTGTTGTTATAGGCCTGTAGGAGGTTTGGCAAGGCACTCACCCAATCGTCCTGCCGTTGTTGGTCCAAGGTCCCCAGCAGCCCCAATAGGGTCTGATTGAATCTCTCACAGCCGCCGTTCCCCTGAGGATGATACGAAGTGGTGTGAGTTTTCGTGCAACCGTACAACTGGCATAGTTCTCTAATTACCCTGGACTCAAAGTTGGCTCCTTGATCGGAGTGCAGAAACTCCGGGCATCCGAACGTCTGGAAGACGGCCCGCCATAAAACTGTAGCGGTGGTGGTTGCAGTCTGGTCGAGGGTGGGGATAGCCCAAGCGTACTTTGTGAACAAATCCGTTATTACCAAGATGTTCTGGTAGCGATCTCGTGGTCGGCCCAGTGTCAAGAAGTCCATAGCCATGATATGAAGGGGGGCCTTCGCATGGATGGGTACCATTGGCGCTCGGACCTCCCGTCTGGACTTAAACAATATGCATCTCGGGCAAGCTTGAATTAGGGCGTGCACCGATGCCTCTAGCCCGGGCCAAAAGAAGAATCTCCTAAGCAGGGACACGGTCCTCTCCTGTCCCTGATGCCCCAACTGGTTGTGGTACGCCGAAACTAAAGCCGTTACCTCATCTGCGGGTACCACGATCTGGCGTACTTCTTCGCCCAACTTCGGGTCACTGACCCTTCTGCACAAAACGCCATCTCTCAGCTCCAGCCTGTCCCATTGCCCCAGCAGCCTCCTCCCAGTATCCGTCTGGGCTAACCTCTCCGCTGGCGTCAGCCGTCGGCCCTGTTCCAGCCATTCTCTTACCAGCCGCACATCTTGATCCCTGGCCTGTCTCTCCCTCCACCGACGGGGATCCCATCCCCAGTTCTCAGGCACGGCCTCTTGTCTGCTGCCTGGTGCCTCTACTGCTCCTACCATATAGCCCTCCTCCGGGCTGGCCCCTCCGGGGCTTTCCGCTTCGGGCAGCCTTGAGAGGGCGTCCGCGTTCGTGTGTTCACGCCCTGGTCGGTACTGTAGTTGATAGTCAAAGTTGGCCAGTTGGGCCACCCACCGCTGCTCCACGGCTCCCAGCTTCGCCGTCTGCAAGTGTACTAAGGGGTTATTGTCTGTAATGATCGTCACCTTGGCACCCCAGAGGTAGTCTTTAAATTTCTCACTTAGGGCCCACTTCAACGCCAGCAGCTCCAATTTGAAAGAACTATAGTTCGCATCGTTCCTCTCGGCTGGGTGGAGGCTCCGGCTGGCGTACGCGATGACCCTCTCAACTCCGTCCTGCCGTTGAGCCAACACCGCTCCCAGCCCGAGATTGCTGGCATCTGTATACAAAAGGAATGGTTTTGTGAAATCTGCGTATGCCAAGATAGGGGCCTGTAGCAGCTCCTGCTTCAATGTCTGGAACGCCGACTCACAATTTGCATCCCAGTCTACGTTGGGCGACCCCCGGCCCCGGTTACGACCTGTGCCAACCAGCAACTGATTAAGGGGTTTAGCAATTTTTGAAAAGTCCTTTATGAAACGCCTATAGTATCCCACAAATCCTAAAAAGGATCGCACTTGCCTCACTGTCCTCGGGGCCTTCCAGTCCTTCACGGCCGATACCTTTCCAGGATCTACGGACACTCCAGCCGCACTGACCACGTGGCCCAGAAAGTTGACTTCTCTCCGTAGTAAGTGACACTTATTGGGCTGTAGTTTCAATCCGTACTTCTCCATGGCCCGAAAGACTTCCTCGAGGTGCCTCAGGTGTGAATCAAAATCTGGGGAGTAGACAATCACATCATCCAGGTAAACTAATACTGACTCCATTAACTGACCTCCCAAGCACCGCTGCATCAGCCGCTGGAAAGTGGCCGGAGCGTTACAGAGCCCGAAAGGCATCCGGTCCCATTCAAATAGTCCAAACGGGGTTGTAAAGGCAGTCTTCTCCCGGTCTGCTTCGACCACCTGCACCTGCCAGTAGCCACTGGCCAAATCTAGGGTAGAGTACCATGCCGACTGCGTGAGGCTGGCAAGCGAATCTTCGATCCGTGGCAAGGGGAAAGCGTCTTTCTTAGTCACGAGGTTCAGCTTACGGTAGTCCACGCAGAATCTCCAAGCCCCCGTCTTCTTTTGCACCAGCACTATGGGGGCCGCCCACGGGCTGCTGCTTTCCCTAACAACTCCTTGCTTCAGCATGCCTTGCAGGAGTGTACGTACCTCGGTATACAAAGTGGGCGGAATTGGGCGATACCTCTCCCGGCTGGGCCCTGCATCCCCGGTAGGTATATGATGTTGTACCACCTGGGTGCATCCGTAGTCTTCATCGTGGGTGGCGAACACATGCTGCCATCTCCGAAGGAGGGCCTGTAACTTCTGTGTCTGTGCCTGCTCTAAATCCTCCCCTTGTAACGACTCACCCGCCAGGTGGCTCGGCACACTCCTCTCCATACCACCCCATGGGGTGTCTACTTGTGTCAGGGCCACCTCGATGACAGTGGGGCACACCTGACGAAAACTAATATCCCTCTCTTCCCTTACTTGGTGGGATGTAACCGTTGTCAGACGGGCTAATCGTTGGTGCCGATGTAGTTGCACCGCGTATGGATGTACATTCCGTATCCTCACGGGGACTCTCCCCCGCCGGACCGTCGATAGTCCTCGTGCCACTTCCACTTGTGGACAATCCACATGGGGCTCCACCAGCACCCACTCTTCTGGGCCCGCTCTTCGGGGCGGTACTCGCGCCCACACAACAGCCTCACTTTTTGCGGGGACAGACAAAGCAAACCGACACATCACTCTTCCTACCTCTTCCTGTTCCCTGCGGACTTGGCTCATTTGCACCCTTCGACAGTCAGCTACCACACACTCCCACTTGGGCCTCTCTGCAGGTGGTATCTTCGATACGGGCCTAGCCCGAAATAGCTCTTCCCAGCAATCAGCGAGGACATTCATGCCCAACAGGGCTCGATGTGCACCCAGACAATGGTCTTGCACGATAATCACACCTTTCTGGGGGACCATCACTCCGTGAACCTCTAGGTCCGTCAATCGGTAGCCAATATATGGAATGTCGAGGCCGTTTGCGCCCTTCAGAGTAAGCCAGGGGGCCTCCGCCCCTGGTGCCCCTTGTTTCCCAAACACTTCTTCGGATAAACTCTCAGCAAACAACGTCACTTGGGAGCCTGTGTCTACCAGGCATTGAATCTCCTTGCCGCACACTCTCACCTTCGCCACGGGGCTACGCCCAATCATCTGGCTCCTAGAGCCATATCCTCTTCCAGGGTCTTCTCGAGGGGTCCCGGCCACACGACCCACAGTGGCCGGCCGACCTAAAAACCCCCTTCTGACGCCCTGCGGGGCCCACACTGGCGGCTATAGTGACCTGGTTTGCCACAGCGGTTGCAGATGGGTCGCCCTTGCTCGTCCCATTCGAAACGGGGCCGGTTAAAGTGGTTCGGGCGCCTGAACGGCTCTCGGCCTCCCTCTGAGTACACTCGGTCTCGGGGCGCCGGCCGTGGTTCCTCCCGCGCCCGTCCTTGGCGCAATTCTCCTACGAGGGCTTTAGACAGTTCAGACATCTGATCGCGGACATCTTTCAAAAGTTCAGCCTTCAGTGCTTGCTTCCAGTCAGGGCCTCCGGGTTGTGCTGGTGCTACTTCACTGACAACCGCACACACTGGGGAACCACTCACCTCAGTCTCATCACCTTCCAGGGCCAGTGCCTCTTTCTTCAGAGCTTCAAACGTAAGACCCGGGTCCCTTCGAAACTGGATACATAGGCTCTGTCTCACCGGACCCTCCTTCAACCCCAGAAGAAACTGGTCCCGCAATAGAGTCTCTCCATCTCCCAACCCGTGGTCCCGACGGGTCTGTAGTCGGGCGAATTGCTCTCGCAACCTCAGGGCGAAAGCTCTAATCGGTTGGCGGGGGCCCTGCTTACAATTGAAGAACTGGGAGCGAAGGGCAGCTACGGGGGTGTGGTCACCATACTGTTCAGTGAGGAACTGGAACACGGTTTGGGCGTTGGCTCTAACGGCTTCGGGGGCGGCATGCATCTCTCGCCGCGCTTCTCCATCCAGGGAGTTTAACACAAATTGAAGCCGCTGGGCTGCACTAAGGCCCTGTAGGTCGGCCAAGTACTCTAGTTGAGCCTTCCATTCAGACAATCGTACCTCGGATTCTGTCCCCCCATATTTTTGAATCCAGGGGCTCCCCATAAAAACGGGCATGGCACGGGGTTGGGCTGAAAGCCCCGCGTTGTCGGTCATTGGACGACCTTGGTTACTCAACTCGAGGTGGAAACCCTGCCGACTACGCCAAATCTGTCACACCCAGGGGCTGGCTATGCTTTAACTAAGCCACACCCCTTCTCAACTTCCACCTCGAGGAGGTCCCCAAACCCGACCCAATGGCCAAACAACACGAGAACAAGTAAGTGATAAAACAATCTTTATTTAAATATTTAAAAATAGCTTAGGGAATAGGGAAAGGGCAATTAAAACTAAACTCTGACTCGGCCCTCCAGATGGGCTATGGCCGGGAAGAGGTCAGGGAGCAAGGGGGCCACGGGGATCCGGGGCGTGGGGCTCGGGCCCCGGCCTGAGTCTTAAGTATCCGTAGCGCCCTCCTTCTTCCTCCTCTTCGCTGAATACAGCTCACGGTAAGTACTGGTTCACACAGTTCGTTCTCGAGGTGCCCACTCTCTTTCTCTTCCTCCACAGGCAACGGCTCTTCGCTGATTACAGCTCACAGTAAGTACTGATTCACCCAGTTCGTTCCTTGGGTGCTCACGCTCTTTCTCTTTCTCCACAGGCAACGGCTGGGACACACAGGCACAGTTAGTTCAGCTTGGTTTTGCTCTCACCTCTTCGCTGATTACAGCTCACAGTAAGTACTGGTTCACACAGTTCGTTCCTTGGGTGCTCACTCGCTTTCTCTTTCTCCACAGGCAGCGGCTGGGACACACAGGCACAGTTAGTTCAGCTTGGTTTTGCTCTCACCTCCTCGCTGATTACAGCTCACAGTAAGTACTGGTTCACACAGTTCGTTCCTTGGGTGCTCACTCGCTTTCTCTTTCTCCACAGGCAGCGGCGTAAGTACAGGTTTCCTCAGTCTCTCCTCGTGTTACCCACTCTCTCTCCTTTTCTCTCCACAGGTATCAACTTGGGCACAATAGCACAGTTAGTTTGCTTCGAATGGCTCTCACCTCTGGGCTGGACACAGCGTACTGTAAGTACAGGGTTCGCTCTATTCCTCCTCGTGTTATTCACTCTCTCTCCCCTTTTCTCTCCACAGGTATCAACTTGGGCACAATAGCACAGTTAGTTTGCTTTGAATGGCTCTCACCTCTGGGCTGGACACAGCGTACTGTAAGTACAGGGTTCGCTCTATTCCTCCTCGTGTTATTCACTCTCTCTCTCCTTTTCCCTCCACAGGTATCAACTTGGGCACAATAGCACAGTTAGTTTGCTTTGAATGGCTCTCACCTCTGGGCTGGACACAGCGTACTGTAAGTACAGGGTTCGCTCTATTCCTCCTCGTGTTATTCACTCTCTCTCTCCTCTTCTCTCCACAGGTATCAACTTGGGCACAATAGCACAGTTAGTTTGCTTTGAATGGCTCTCACCTCTGGGCTGGACACAGCGTACTGTAAGTACAGGGTTCGCTCTATTCCTCCTCGTGTTATTCACCTCTCTCTCCTTTTCTCTCCACAGATATCAACTTGGGCACAATAGCACCGTTAGTTTGCTTTGAATGGCTCTCACCTCTGGGCTGAACACAGCGTACAGTAAGTACAGGTTTCCTCTGTTTCTCCTTGTGTTACTCACTCTCTTTCCTTTCCTCTCCACAGGTATCAACTTGGACACAAAACACAGTTACTCTGCTTTGGATGGCTTTCACCTCTGGGCTGGACACAGCGTACCGTGCTATCTCCGGAGATCTGAAGCACGCTCACAACATATACTGTACTGAACTAGGCTAGGGCCAGCAATCTCCTTGTCCTCCCACGCCGAAGTGCGTGAAGGCGGGGGTTTATCTGACAGGACACACGGCAATACACAGCAGCCCACAGCAATATACAACACCACGTCAAAATTATAGGTTTTCACAGCACGAAGACTCACCCACCACTCTCAGTGTACGGAAAGGACACCCGTCTTCCTTCACTTCGCTTGGTTCGGATCTGGCGATGGAATATGCGGCCTAGCTAGTGATGTCGTCGTTGCGACTACTTCAATAAGTATTCCTTCGGCTCTCCCACCACACTATATTAGGGGTAGGGCCACCCTCCTCCTCCTGGAGAGATCTACACAACGCCAGGTCAATATACAGGGCACTTTCGACTGGCTCTTAGTACTCACATCAATGCCACTTCCAATCCCCTTTTTCACGTCGTCTCAGTTCGCCGTATAATCTGTTCACTTCTCAACCTTTAAGGTTCGCGATGTCTTCACAATCATACAATTCCAGCCTGAGGGAGAGAGAGAGTTAGACAGCTACCAGCAGCGTACCAAGACGGGCACAACCCAGTGCTTCACACACACCAAAGAGAGCTTCCCAGACTGTGAAATAACTTGGCCTTAAGTACTGCCTTGTCCAGCGTATCCTCCAATCACCAACCGCTGTCCCTAACTAGGCACAGGTGCATCGAATTCCCTGATTTTCCTTCTTACGGCGCTACCGGAAGTTCCGGTGTTCTGTTTTTCCGGTCCGGGCGGAAACACGGAAACACAATTTTGGTTCCGCCCCTAAAGATCGTCACCTTGTGACACATTCATCCTCACTCAAGATGGTCTCTGAATTAAACTCTGACTGCCGTCTTACAGTTGGACCACCAGACCCCCCTTCCGTAGACGTTCCTTTTGATGAACAACAAAACATTTTAAAAGCTTCAACACTGCTTAAAGAATGATAAACAAAGTTTAATCTTAAAAAGGCAACTTCGTAGCAACAGAACACCCATGAAAGATGACAAAAAAATATATATTTATAAAAAAATAAATAAAAAAAAGGTAGGAGATTTTCAACCTGTACCTTCAAATGATGCACGTCGTTCTTTAGCTAAGCCTCTCTGTACAGTTTTGATTCTCCATGCCAAGTACCCAGTACCGCTTTCGCCATCATAGTAATGTTCCTTAGAAAGAGAAAAATACAGATATATTATATACAGAAGTATATAAATTCAACAGCAAAATACACCACCTGTCCTGAAGTATGAAAAAATTTCAACACAGAATTAGAATTCAAAGCGGACACTAACGTAGCAATTTATGGAAAAGGGGTCACTGAGGTACGGGAACAAAGCCACAATTCCTCTGGCATATTTTTCTTTCACCTGCCTTGTTGGTGACGTACTGCAGTAAAAAATAAAATAAATAAAATTTGTGTCCTTTGCCTGACTTTAAACAACATCAAGACATTTTAAAACTAGAGACCATTAATACACCAGGTAATGATTATGAAGATTACCCATTCTTTTCTGTCATGTGAGCTGCCAAGATGTTAACCATTTTCCTCCTTGTTTCATCCCCCAAAGACTTAGTTCGGTTGTACTCAGTTATTATACACTCCCCACCAGGTTTCTGGACAAGAACGGTTTCCACCAACTTAAACATTATAATAAAAACATATATATAAATTAGTTTTCAAAATTGTAAGTCTCAATCAACTTAAATCAATAAGAAATATCAAATTCATGTTCATTTTTAAAAATACATTTATAAGTTTTACCAGTCTTTTTTTCCCCAAAAATATAAAAGTACAAAAAAAATGATACCCACCTTTTTAGCTTCTTCGTCTAGCCTCATTTGTTTACTTGAGGAAGTTTCTTCAATAATGACTGTGTCCTGTGAGTCACTGGAGTCCATGGATGGAGTGCAGGACTGATTTGACTGCTCATGAGAGGCTTGTGGAGAAGCAGAATCTAAGTCTGGTTGCAGATACATTTTTATGGGGAATTATTGTAAATTAGAAGTATTAAAAACATTCCAAACATGTAATGAAATAAATACAAACCTGCACCATGTTTTATGGTAAGAACTCCAACTGAGGGATCTCTGACTACATCCTCAAAAACATCACCATCCACCTCAGTCCCTGACTCATCAAAACCTTCACATTCTCTGGTACAGCTGGGACACCAAACTTTAAAAATGCTGTTAAAAAAAAAAATTATATGCAATTTTATGAAAAAGGATATATGACTTAAAAGGTTTTAAATAGCGAAGATGAACTTTGAACATCAGGGCACATGCAACATTTGACTATATATTCTTATATAAAATTATAGCCATCCATCAAGTAACATTTAAATAAAATAAATAAATAAAAAATAATTTAAAAAAATCATAAAATAATACAATGAAAGTATATATATATATATATATATATATATATATATATATATATATTTACCAGCAGATAGTAATTCCTCCAGGCTCAGCTCAGCTATCTTGACAAATTTTGGGGCATACCCAAGTTTCACCTTAACCAGCATGATCTGTAAGAAGTGAGAGTACTGTACAGATTACTGTGTAAAATGGTTACCTCAGTATCAGTTTATATGATTAGATCTAAGAATAAGTCATACAAGGTAGCAAAAATATTTCACAAATACTTTAGTAAATACTTACATAGGTAAGTGTTTTAGTTTTCACTAAGTATTGGCATACATTTACTGAGCCAAGCTGCCTAAAATAGAGAATTTAAAACATCGACAATAGTAATACATCAATGACATGCCAACTATACGAACTACACGCAGTTTAAAAATTAAAGCGCATTTTCATTCTTTTCTAACGTAATATACAGCGTTTGAACACCGTCAATCCTTAAAAATAGGTTGAAGATCACTTCAAACACCTAACGTTACTTATAATAGCACTAACATGTTACCGCTCAGATCAGCTAATTGTGTGTCTAACAGCAATAACAAACTTTAATACCGAAAAAATTAAGGAAGGTTCGAGAAACAATTTAGCGGGTCTTTTTTCCTTCGTTGAGCAGCGTAGCATCAACACCATCTCTACACTCATAGCGCCATCTAGAGGTCTGCATTCCCGCGGCTGTCCCGCGGGATCCGCGGGACCCGACCAGATATTTTGCGCCGCGGGATTAAATATCCGACTAAAAAACGGCAGCGGTCGGTAACTCTGGTGTAATTTGAACGGGAGCGGTCGGTCATTCAATATCACGTTCCCGATGCCGACATTCTTTCAGAACAGCATATCTTCGCTTTACCTAATCTTAATCTTATCGACCACCCGGTATAGGCTACAGTCTGCCCTGTACTCAGGACCGTTATGCACGCGCTGCACGCACGGACCAGTAACGGTTCTTTCTGTCATGCATTGATTGTATTTGCTGGATCTGTGCGCGCGCATGTATGGGAGTCTTTTTCATGCATCATAGACGCAGATGGGAAAAAAATACCCTTTGCACAATGTGATAAATGCCTAAAAGTGTTCCCGTTCAGCAGTCACAAGACTGGAACCTCGGGATTAAGGCGGCACTCATGCATCATCACAAAGGGTCAAACTAAACTGGCATTTACAAAGTCTAGGCCGGTGCCAGAGCAGTTTAAAAAAGAGACCACAGAAAAATGTGTTGACTTTGTTTGCCAAGACATTCGACCGTATGATACTGTGTCCGGAAAAGGTTTTAATCAGCTGGCCCAACATTTGGTCGACACAGCAGCAAAAATTGGAAAGTTTAATGTCAGTGAGATACTTCCACATCCAACAACAATGAAGAATCAGTTGGATCGAAATCACTAGATATTCAGATTCAGGAGTACATGACCATGAGACTTGAATTATCAAGTCAACAAAAAGTTTTGCAGTGGTGGGATTCACATCAGTCCCAGTTTCCTGCTCTGAGCAACCTTGCGAGATATGTCCTCTGCATCCCGGCCACGAGTGCACCTTCCGAGAGAGCATTCAGCCTTTGCGGTCGGATTTTGGAAGAAAGACGTTCGGTATTGAAACCGTCATCAGTCAATGACATTGTTTTCTTGCATGGATATTTAAAATAGTCTGGAAAAAGCTGATTTTTCCAAGTAAGTACGGCTTTCGTTCATTTCATATTGCCTACAATTTTGAGATGTTAATTTATAATTAGTTATTGTTGAATTTATTTCGTTTGTAGGGGAGACGTTGAAATCGATGTCGGCATATTCTTTTCTTAAATTGTTCGCGATGGAAGGCCTACATATTTTGCCTACAATTTTGAGTTGTTAATTTTTTTTTTAGTTATTGTTGAATTTATATATTTTGTTGGAGAGACGTATGTCAGCACATTCTTCTCAGGGATGAGAAGGTTAAGGCCTACATATTTTGCTTAATGACGTCATATGTTCTTTCTTTCTCTAACACTTTTCCTGTGTTGACAGCAAAATGTTACGAATTTTGATAATATGAATAAAAATAATAGCCTACACTTAATTTTTTTTTCGCTGCAACATTTTTTCCCCTACTGTCTGCAGCAAAATGTTAAATTTTGTATATTGACAAGGCGAATAAAATAATAATAAAAAAATGTTTGTGCAGACTACATTTTTATTTTCTCTGTGAAAATGTACATGTGAAATTCTGGGAGATCTATATTAAGCGGGATGGTCGGGTCGGGAAGAAAATTATTCTAAGCAGACAGCGGGTGAACAAATGGTGTATATATAGCAGGAACGGGTGGGTGCGGGATATAACCCCAGCGGGAGCGGGCTGGAGCGGGACTTAAAAAACAGTCCCGCGCAGACCTCTAGCGCCATCTAACGTGACTTAAAAATGCGATGGTGGTGATCAAATAAATGTCCTCACAAAAAGTTTAAAATGTCGTTGGACACATTTAATTTGTGAACTGAATTTTTGCAAAAATAGTTTATATAAAATTAAAACAGTTTATATATTATGTTGTTATCATATTTATTCGGACTTTATCAAACGTCGTTATACATGCTCAAAAATGACAAACCTACCTTACACCATCAACAATATTACATGAATTACACGTTAAACATTGTCATATATGATAAAAACATCCACAACCTAAGCTGGAACATCTCAATTTCAACCATCCAACACATAAAAATGTTGATGCCTCGTTGTGACTGTTGGATAATTCAACGTTAAAATAACTAAAACATATTAATGGAATATAACAGTGCCAATTGCCACTGACAAAAATTAAGTTAGATTATTGGCATAATTTAAGCTTTTCCATTAAAGTTACAGTGTGACGAAAAAACTCACCACAAAGGTACCTAATCAGAATTCCCGAAATTAAAATAACAAAACTACACACATTGCATCAAAATATATCCTATGCAGTAATGTAAGCATATTTATTCACATAAAATATTAAAACTGCATTGTAGTATGTTACTTAAAAGAGCTTACCTGTCTGTTGGAGCAAAAAGAAAATGGCGATCAGAAAACGACTCCAGTCCTGTTCAGATCTTCGCAGGGGGTAGATTGAGGGGCGGAGCTTAACAGAGTAAAGTTTACGACGCAGAATTTAACTCTGATCATTTTCACCAACACTAGGGAGTATCTTTCACCAATTGTTGTTGAGTTTACTCCTTAAGAGTAAAGATAGAATAACACTGCTCGATTAACACTGCTGATTTTACTGTGTACATGTATGTATGTATGTATGTATGTATATGTATATATTTATGTATAAATGTAAAATTATGTATATACTAAAATTTCAATATACAAGGGTATGCAACCACAATGCATGATCATTATCAATTTGCAGATTTTTTTCTTTACTTTTAAACAGAACTCAAGGATTGTGAATGGAGTTGAGGTTCCTGTCCATTTAATTGGTGATGCTGCATACCCACTCAAGAACTGGCTTATGAAGGGTTTCACAAATCACCAAGCGCTGACCCCTCAACAACGGCTGTACAACTACCGACTGAGCTTAGCACGAATGGTTGTCGAGAACGCCTTCGGACGATTCAAAGGGCGTTGGCGGTGCTTACTGAAGCGCAACGATGTCAACACCGCACTGATGTCTGATGCTGTTGCTGTTTCTTGTGTTCTGCACAATATTTGTGAGATGCACAAAGAAACGTTTCTGCCTGACTGGAACATCACAGATGTTTTGCAAGAGCAAGCGCAATATGTTTTCCAGGGAGTGGGAGGCCGTAATTCTCAAGCAATTCGGGAGGCTATGAAAACGCTCTTCTAACTTGTTTACACTGTTACATGCACATCCATCTGTACCAAAGGCTGTGAAATTACGCATGAAAACAAATAAAACATGTCAACAATTCTCAATAAAAAATAATTTATTTTGGAAAGAATAAAAAGTGTGTTGTGCCTGTTTACATCAAATGTAACCGTTTCAAGTACACAGTATGACAAAGAAAACAATGTAAAAAAAAACTAAGTTTAATTGAATAAAGTGTATAAAGATATAAAGAATAAAAGTGTATAAAGGATAAAGTGTACTAAGATGCACATAAGACATAAAAAGTGTTGACATTTACAAAAAAACACAATGCAATGAGAAAAAAGAAGTGTAACACAATATTAACAATGCAAAAAACACTACAAAGTGTTCGAACAGTTAAAAAAAATCTGTACCTGGCAAGCAATAGAGTGCCATTTGATAATTATGCACAAATATAAATATTATATAATTTGTGCTTTAATTTTTTTTTTTACTTATATAAATGCTACTAATCCAGTACTATGAAATATTCAATAATTGTTATAGAATAACAAGTTTTGAAGCAGTCCTACTCAAGCTGCAATGATGGCAACGGGTTGAATAAGCCATTTTCTGTATTGTCTGATGTGCTCTGCTGAAAACGGGCATGACGAGCGGGCACATAATAGGGCGTGGGTGCTGGAGCTGGCATACGGCTAAGAATTTCACTCAAAAAATGATTTTGGGTGTCTTGTAACTCACGCAGCATTGCCATCTGTTTAGCCAGCTCTTCCTCCCTTGCCTGACTCGCCTCCCTCCTCAACTGGTTTTCATACTCCCTCTGCTCTGCCAAACGGACACGTTCCCTCTCCTCAAAGTATCGGTCCATTTCAAAAAAGAGGTCCTTCACCTCTTTCATGATCAAATCTGTTCTGGACTGGTGCTTTCTGGCTTTTTTCACAGGGGGTGGTTGAGGTGATTCTAAAAAGACAAAACAACGTGGTTTAGTAACCTGAAGGAAGCATGTGATACATGGCAGACAAAGAACAAACAGTCCAGCAAGGTACATAATAGCATAGTTATGTAACTCACCTGAATTACTTTCCCTGGAAATTGCCTCGACGGTCTCTGAGCTGGACGCAACTGTGGACACAACGGTGCAAGAAGAAGCGGCTACCTCTGCTGTTGTCTCTTGTTCATCATTCCTACACGGAGACACCGCCATACTGCCCAGTAACGCTACTGGGTTAGCCGAGTGGCTTGTTCCCCATATGCTGTAGCATAAATCGAAGTAAGGCCAGTCTAGTCTTCCACTGTTGCTCATTCCGTTGTGATCCAGCACTTGGTGAAATTTTTTTTTCACAGCCTTCAGCTTAGTGATGACCTGTGCTTTCTCTCTCGAGAAACCACGCTGTTGCATTTTTATTTTTATTTGCTCATACACGACCGCATCACGTACCGTTCCACTGAGCTGGCGAACGATCTCAGCTTCAGCGCGGATAGTAAGGAGCCTCGTGGTCTCGACTTGTGTCCAGTTTGCGCACATTTCTGTTTGTTTAATTTAATTTTCTTTTGTATACGAACACTCTCTGCGTTTAAAACACCGACTAGCTCTTCTGGCACTGCAGGGTTGTATTATTGAAAAAACAAGCTCAAGGAGTCGCACGATAACTACGTCATCACTACGTCACAACCGTTGCGGCATTAGTTTTGGCTTTTGTTCACACAGCGCTCGTCCCGGGTCGAACTCGGCAATGTTACTAGGTCCCCGACCCGGGTTCTATGCGGGAATCAATCCCGGGACGTGGTTGCTTTCACACAGAAGCCGACCCAGCAATGTTCCGGCAATATGCCGGGTCCGATGTGCAGTGTTAAAGGGGCTTTACACTCAGCACTGGTGCCCCACAGGGATGTGTACTCAGTCCTCTCTTGTACTCCCTGTTCACTTATCACTTCTCTGCTAAGCACAGCTCCAACATCATCATCAAATTTGCTGACGATACTACTATCCTAGGACTCATCCCTAATGGCGATGAGACATCCTACAGAGATGAGGTTAATGCACTCACATTATGGTGTGCTGATAACAATCTCTCTCTAAACGTCAGACCAAGGAGATGATTGTGGACTACAGGAAGTCACAGATAAAGGGTCACGTTCCCATTCACATCCATAGAGAGATAGTAGAGACAGTTAAGAGCTACAAGTTCCTTGGCATTCACATCTCTGAGGATCTTTCCTGGAGCCTACACTCAGAGATCATAGTGTAAACAACCCGTCAGCATCTCTACTTCCTGCAGAGACTGAAGAGGTTCGGCATCTCCTCTAACATCATGTCAAACTTTTATCGCTGCACTATAGAGAGCATTCTGACCAGCTGCATCACTGTATGGTATGGCAACTGCTCTTCTTTCGACCGCAAAGCTCTTCAGCGAGTGGTAAGAACAGCAGAGCTCATCATAACCAGAGCTCATGGACATAACCTCCCAGCCTTACAGGAGATCTATCAGATTCACTGCTTGAGAAAGGAGCAGCATCCTCAAGGACCACACTCACCCTGCTCATCTCCTGTTTGACAAACTCCCATCTGGCAGATGCTTACGATCCGCCCGTTCATTGACAACCAGACTGAAGAGTAGGGATGGGTACCGAAACCCGGTATTAAAATGGCCCGGGGCTAAATTATGAAAGACCGTAGTATCGTTAAGATCTGACGGTATCAGTTCTGCTTTCGGTACTGGAGGGGAAAAAATTACTGTACTATGTATTTTTGCTTAATAATGTTACTGTGCACATTTTATCTCACCAAACATTTATAATGTGCGATCATATTAAGACGTTTGTCTATCAGATCTGCGAGATCTCTCATGCGCGCCGCGCTCGTTGTGGTGTGTGTATGTGACTGACAGACAAGCTCAGCCAAGATGAAGGAACAGCTGATAGCTGTATGTGGATTTTTAAATTAATTTAGTAGCAGAGCTACTGCAAGCAATTTTCAGTGCAGCAAATCCATTTATCCATTGCTGAAATTTCCACGTCTTCATGGAGAGAGCAGGTCATGGTTGCTTAGCAACGGCAGACTCCTCAGGAGCGCAAGTGCCCAAAGGCTTCGGGAAAAAAAATCAGAAAGCGGCTTGCCTAGCGTTTTTAGACGCGATATGTGAACGGCCCCTTACAGTACGAAAACTCTCGCTTAATACAAAGAGTGACGATGGCGGAGAGAGCAAAACGTTCCAAAGTGTGGTTATACTTCACTAGAGTTGATGCAGACAACGCTGGTTGTCATAAGTGCAACAACATTTTTGCAAGGGCGGAAACACAAGCAATCTGTCAAAGCATCTTTCAAAAGTGCATTATGTGCAGACAGAGAAATGCAAAGTTTTCGACTGCCTAACACAACACAAAGTAACACAATACAAAGTACCGATTAGAATACCGTTAAAGTACCGGACCGTTAAGCAGTATCGGTAAGAGTAGTAATACTGTTAAGACCTTAACGATACCCATCCCTACTGAAGAGCAGCTTCTATCTTCAAGCCATCAGACTGATTATAAACCAGCTATCCTTCATCTAAAACTGGAATACATGCTGCTCTTATGTTTACTTTTATTATACTTGCACTGCCACTTTTCTAATATTCCTTCATGTAATTTTCTGACACTCTACAATGACATTTTGGACATTGCTCTACTCAGAAATTCTAAATCACTCAAAAAGTCACTCAAAATCTCAGTGGCCTACACATACGTCTATATCTGTTTATGTCCTGTTATTGTGACTGTATGTCTGAGCCTCGTCACAAGCATTTTAATGCCAAGTAACCAAAGAAAATAACTAAAGGGCAAAAATGTACTATGTTTACTGCTATGGGTTGTTCATAAAAAAGTGATGTGGTGACATTTTCAGATCTGCAATATCAAGAGCAATCCATCTAAATGAGGTAAAACAAGAGTTCGGGCATTTTGTGTTTTTGCTGAACCTGCTCCAACTGGATTTAGTGAGGCATACATGAAGTTCCTAAGTGGCATGAATCGAGACAAGGTTGTATTTGCAATTAAAGAAAACTGTTGCTTTCTTAAGTATGGTTTCAGACTGTTCAACATGAATGAGAAGGTTATTAGCCAACACCAATATATTTGACAAAAAACTGATAGAGCTTGGCAGACTGGTAATGGAAGCAAACAAACTGACTTATGTGAAGACTATTAAAGAACTCTTAAAACCTGAAAAGTACAGTTCAGTCAGGACCACTTGAGTCAAAAATACCATAGACAATTCTTTAGTCAAATTTGTATATCTTTTATTTGCATGATTGTTAAAGTTACATTTGGCGGTATGGCTCTGTTCTGAGTTACCCATCCTTTTCATGAGCTCCATGAAAGCTAGTCAGGTAACAGCAGCAGCTTCTGGGGACAATCTCCTATTTAAAACTGGGAAAGCAGCAAATAAAATTCCCCCATTGAGAACAGAGCATGCATCAATGAAAACAGAATGACATTGATTAAGTTAAACAAAGTTAAGGAGGCGTTACGGGGAGGAGGTGGGTTGCAAGCAATGCAGTGGAAGCAGCCAAGCAGCAGACTGAAAATGCACTTAAATAGGGCGCCCTGTTTGAAATGGACCAATTGAGTGCTTTAGCGATCAGATCAGCTGTTAGATCTGGGTATCAGCTGACAGCAGAGCTTGACTACGTGGCCTGCCTGAACTGACGCTGAAACGCTATATTTATGTTATCAGAATTGCAAGATGCCTAGCTGGATTCAATAATGAAACCGGCAAATAACATTGTCCATCTCTTGCTCACGAAGGTGGCCATGTGTTGCATGCATTGTATGTTTACCAATTCAGAATGATTAAAGATGAAATATCAACAGACTGCCATAGATCTTGAGGAATTTGCCTTGCTATACCAATTTGAAAATTTTAAATTGCTAGCCAAGCTCTAACTCAGTTTAACCAGATCAAGTCAAGTTGAGCTTTATTGTCATTCTGCTATGTGTGGAAATACAGTGTAACGAAATGTTGTGTCTCGCAGGACCACGGCTACATAAATAAATGATATAAACATACAACTCTAGACATAAGAACAAATTTTAGACCTACATAGCTAACTATCTGAAGTGGTAATCTAACTATACATATACTATAAATAACTGACTATACGTACACATAACCTAAGACAGACTATACAAGTACTTTACATAATAACTGTGCATGATATTGTCCAACATAGGTATTTAAGATTAAGAAGCAAGTAGTGCAATATGATTTGTTGTGCCTTCACAAGAAAAACTTTTGTTGTATTTTTAAGTCCTTGTAGCATGAAGTGTTTATGAGAAGGTCTCTGGTGCATATAGAGAGAATAGCTTTCTGCAGGTGGTCTGTCCAGGCCACGGACCTAATTTCCCACATAAAGTGAAATTCTCCTCAGATTCTACCATTCAGACAAGATGTCCAAAGACTTTATTGCAATTTGTAATTTTATAATTAAAGGATAGTTAGGCTGCATTAATTAGGTCGACCTGAAATCAGGAACACTTCCCATAACACCCGATGTACTTGCTACATTGTCAGCAGAATGGCATCTTTGTTAATATTAGTCAAATTTTTATTCTGAGGGCAATTAAATTAGACCACATCATGCTAGTTTCGTCTGGCCAGAGGAGACTATGGAGCTATGGCAGAGTAGGCAGCTGGGGAGACATGGTGGAACAGACAGTTCAGGGGGTCCTGACAGAGCACCCTCTGTGGCCTTGGCCCTGGCACTCAGCCAGGCCACAATGACTGGAGCCCTGTAGCCCCCCCAAAAAATTCCTTGGGGGAAATTCCAGGTTCTCAGGCCCTCCATGACATAGCAGCAGTGGCCCTCTTTGGGCTTGACTCAATAACTGTGGCCCTCCCTGGGCTTGACTTGGGAACAGAGTCTTTCATTGGACTGGACTTGTGAGCTGGAGTCCTCCTTGGACTGGATGTGAGAACTGAAGCTCTGTCTGGGCTTGACTTGGTGACTGGCACCCGCCTTGGCCTGAACGTTGAACTGGACCCTCCTTGGGCTGGAATATGAACTGGAGCCTTTTCAGAAGGGGTCTCAGGGGCTGGAGCAAATACTGAAGTGGCTAACAGGCTTCACAGTGGGTTGGTTCTGGATTGGGACCGGACACTCTCCAGACACCGTAGGATCCCTTCCCTCCAGTTTAGTCTAGTGGTGTCTGGGAGGGCAACGGGATGGTAGTAATATGCCCTGATCCAGAACAGATTTTTAAGAGTGCCATTGTTGAGCACCCTCTTACCAGCAAACTCCACCAACGGGAGATCCTCGCAGGCTAGGGCATCAAATTGCACTGCGATCTCCATCATCACCGGGGTAAAAAAGGAAAACAAAACACTTTAAAAAGTAAACAAATACGAGGAGAAGGGGCGACACTTACTGTTTAAGGTCAAGTCTTCTGTCACACTTCTACTGTATCAGCAAGGAGAGAATGAGGATGCAGGAGAATCAGCTAAACAAACTTTAATCCAACAGAAAAGCAGGGAAAACACAGGTAGGACAAGGTACTGACGTTTAAACCTGACAAACACAGACTGAACAGACTTGGACTTAAATACATATGATAACAAGGGACTAATGAAAAGACACACCTGATATCAATGAACACAAAAAACATGAGGGAGAAACTAAGTCACACAGCAAGTTAGGAGAAAAACACAACAAACATGGGAGGGCTGACAGTGCACAATGTGCATTTGTGGTTAAAAAGTATATACAATGGCGCTTGAAAGTTTGTGAACCCTCTGAATTGTCTATATTTCTTCATAAATATGACCCAAACATAATCAGACTTTCGCACATGTCCTGAAAGTAGACAAAGGGAGCCCAAAAAATATGTCCTTTGTCATTTATTTATTCAGGAAAATTATACAATATTGCATATCTGTGAGTGGCAAAAGTATGTGAATCACTAGTATTGGCAGTTCATTTGAAATACTGATTGACTCTTAATTTCATCTTCAGAGTTGTTTTCAATCAGTGAAATTACGACCAAGTGTGCCCTGTTTTATTTAGAGAACAGAGATATATTAAAGTCTGATCATGATTGAAGTGTATCATGGCATGAACAAAGGAGATCTCTGAGGACCACAAAAACACACAAAGACATCTTTAAAGTTTTTTGACACAACAAATCCACAGTCAGACAGATTGTGTACAAATGTAGGAAGTTCAAGACCACAGTTCCCCTGCCTAGGAGTGATTGACCAACAAAGATCACTCCAAAAGCAAGATGTGTTATAGGGTCCTATTTTAATGATCTAAACGCAAAGTGTAAAAAATATATATATTGTGCCATTGACTTTAGACTTCAGCTCCTTAAAATAGCAATGCGTCTGAACACACCTCTAGTTTTAGACCAGTACTCCCAGTACTTAGACCGGTGCACAAATGGGCACAAATTCATTTGCTAATTAAACGACATTTAAAATGCGAACGGTGCCAGACTGAAACTAGCAGACACACTTGCGCTGTGCCTTGCATCGAATTGTGCCGGGTGTATGATATGGCCCATAGTCTGCAAGGTTGCAAAGGAACCCAGGGTAATTTCTAAGCAACTAAAGGATTCCCTTTCAAGGGAGCTTTGAACTATGTCCTCTAGGGGTCGCTATGGGGAACACCTTGTCGTGAGCCATTTAGTTTGAAGCGTGCATTTTGAACATGGTAATAGCGATCTTAATTCTATCATGGTGAGCACTAGCAAAACGTTTAGAGGCTGTGTGTATCTGTGTCATCATTATTTGATGCCTGATGACACACACAGTAGTAATTATAATATACCTTCTGTCAAGATGATTTATGACTTTGACCTTTGACCTTTTGACAGGTTGATCTTCCGGTAACCTTATGATGGATGGGTCCGGAATGAGTTCATGGGTTAACCTATGACCCTTCCCTATGGAGGTAAATCAGTAGCTAAACTCGAGAGGTTGAAGATATGAATGTGAGAACTTGTCATATTAATATTTGTATTTGTAAGTTAAAATTTACACTCACAGCTCTGATGTGAAAAGCTGAATCTTTCAATTTGCACACACAGACAATGATCAAAACACCCGTGTTTTGAATTGGAAGTTGTAGATTAATAGTCACAAATGTGTAGAATGACATTCACACAAAGAAAATGACATACACACATGTTTACGACATATTTACTTTTGCACTTTACTTCAGTTTCGCTGCACAACGTCAAGTCGGCACTTACAACCTCTCAGATCTGGAAGTACAAGTTAAAATCCTAGCGCTCTGACTTTTGCTACTCTTTTTGCGGTATTCTGTTGCAAAACTCACTTGTGCACTTGTATATGCAGATGTGAGAGAGCAGAGCTGGGGGCGGGGCTTTGGTGCGAATGAAGACATTTTATTGTTCGATGCCCGACCAATAAACAACGCCAATTGTTTCACTGAATATCCTTAGCTTTGACAGGATTTTAAGACACTGCATTCATTTTGCCATTCAGGTATTATCTAGTAGACAAATAATGCAACATATTTTATATGTATATCCCACTGCATATTGCAGAGTAAACTCGCTGAACCAGAGCATGCTTTGATCTCACCGCAACGCGGTCACGTGGTTCATGGAGCTATCAATATTACTAAACTAAACGTTTAGTCAATATGCTTGAAATGTATTAAATGGGACAGACAGTAGTTTCATTATATTTGCAGCGATTTCTAGTAATTTGTAACATATAAAGTGCATTGATTATGCATGGATAACTACGTTGACTCATGACTATGCGTTACAATAGCATTTTATACTGAAAAATGGAACAGCATTATGTTCTCATACTCCTCCTTGGCAGTTAAATGTGACTAAACAATTAAGTGTAAGTTTTAACCAATAAAATAACTGTACTACATGTTAACTCAGTCCTGTTTAGTTAATTTGAAGAGATCATGGTACTAAATAATATGCGCAATAATTATGATCCATGAATGACCATTTGAAATATAACATTTTCTAATATGGTTATTATTTATACTACAATAAATTTATACTACAAAAAAATTCCAGTGCAAAGAGGCATGCTTTAAAATAGAGGCATTTGGTGGCCAGAAAGATAATATTCATATGCAATTCCATTGCTTAAACACTAGATGGCCTTGTTGATGTTTAATAAATACATGTATTTAGCTCTACTAGTTGCTCAAAACAGTATTTCTGGTCATTAGTGCTTATTTTTTAGGTTTTGCTGTTTAATGTACATTTAGACATTATTAAACACTCGATTTTTATTAAAAAAAATAATAATAATAATGTTGCATTTAAAAAGGTTCATTACTGACAAGCAAATTGGGAATTTAACCCAATGCAGAAGTTAAAATTATTTTTACCAAACATAAAAATAATAAAAACAGCATTATATTGCAACTCTGGTAGAGTGATATGCAGTGGGATATACATATAAAATATGTTGCATTATTTGTCTACTAGATAATACCTGAATGGCAAAATTAATGCAGTGTCTTAAAATCCTGTCAAAGCTAAGGATATTCAGTGAAAACAATTGGCGTTGTTTATTGGTCGGGCATCGAACAATAAAATGTCTTCATTCACACCAAAGCCCCGCCCCCAGCTCTGCTCTCTCACATCTGCATATACAAGTGCACAAGTGAGTTTTGCAACAGAATAGCGCAAAAAGAGTAGCAAAAGTCAGAGCGCTAGGATTTGAACTTGTACTTCCAGATCTGAGAGGTTGTAAGTGCCGACTTGACGTTGTGCAGCGAAACTGAAGTAAAGTGCAAAAGTAAATATGTCGTAAACATGTGTGTATGTCATTTTCTTTGTGTGAATGTCATTCTACACATTTGTGACTATTAATCTACAACTTCCAATTCAAAACACGGGTGTTTTGATCATTGTCTGTGTGTGCAAATTGAAAGATTCAACTTTTCACATCAGAGCTGTGAGTGTAAATTTTAACTTACAAATACAAATATTAATATGACAAGTTCTCACATTCATATCTTCAACCTCTCGAGTTTTGCTACTGATTTACCTTTATACTTCCCACGCATCGATCATGTGGTTTTGACAGAAGGTTTTACCCTATTGCCCTAGTTAGTTCTAAATTATATTTTTTGAACGGGTAGTTTTTACAGTATAGGAAACACTCCCCACGCATCGATCATGTGGTTTTGACAGAAGCTGTTTGAACTTTGTGCCAGTTATACGGTTATGTGTGTGTGTGAGTGTGTGTGTGTGTGTGTGTCCCACTCCCATTACATTCCTGAGCAGTATATAAATGGGATCGGTTGTTTCACATTTATATATGTGACATTCAGTATAATTTATATAATCTTAAACAATTAAAGGTTGAAAAAATGTCAGTTATTTCACATTTATCTTAAACAAGTTTCATTCGTTCATTCTGGTTAGTGTTTACATCCCTCCTCAAGCGCATGTGAGCTCAGCTTTACAGAAACTCGCTGATCAGATCACAGAGACAGAACAACAACACCCGGACTCTGTTTTAATCATTCTTGGGGACTTTAATAAAGCGAATCTCTCCCGTGAACTGCCAAAATACAGACAGCATGTTACCTGTCCCACCAGAGACAGTAATATACTGGATCACTGTTACACCACAATAAAGGATGCATATCACTCTGTTCCACGAGCAGCTTTGGGACGTTCTGATCACTGTCTGGTTCATCTTATACCGACCTACAGGCAGAAACTTAAATCTGCTAAACCTGTAGTAAAGACTGTGAAGAGATGGACCAGCGAAACAGAGCAGGATTTACAATCTTGTTTTGACATCACAGACTGGAGTGTTTTTGAAGCTGCTACCACCCATCTGGACGAACTCACAGAGACTGTAACATCCTATATTAGTTTCTGTGAGGATATATGCATTCCTACCAGGACTTACTTAACATTCAACAATGATAAGCCATGGTTTACAGTAAAACTCAGACACCTTCGTCAGGCCAAAGAGGATGCCTACAGAAATGGGGACAGGGTCTTGTACAATCAGGCCAGGAACACCCTGAACAAAGAGATTAGAGCGGCTAAAAAGACCTACGCTAAAAAGATGGAAGACCAGTTTACTTCCAACGACTCTACTTCAGTTTGGAGAGGACTGAGAGCCATCACAAACTACAAGACACCATCCCCTTGCACTGAGGCTAATCAACGACTTGCTAACGACCTGAATGAGTTTTATTGTAGATTTGAAACCCCCAACACCCACTCTGACCATCTCCCTACACAACCATTAACACCTCCTGCAATCCCCCTCTCCATACCTCCTGCTCTTCAAATCTGTGAAGATGATGTGCGCCAGGTCTTCAAGAAAAACAAAAGAAGAAAAGCACCAGGCCCAGATGGCGTTACACCAGCCTGTCTGAAAATCTGTGCTGACCAGCTGGCCCCCATCTTTTCACAGATCTTCAACAGATCCCTGGAGTTGTGTGAAGTGCCTTCCTGCTTCAAACGCTCCACCATAATCCCCATTCCAAAGAAACCCAAGATAACAGGACTTAACGACTACAGACCTGTGGCTCTAACGTCTGTCATCATGAAGTCGTTTGATAAACTGGTTCTGGCTTATCTGAAGGACATCACTGGACCCTTACTGGACCCCCTGCAGTTTGCGTACCGAGCAAACAGGTCCGTGGATGATGCAATCAACATGGCATTGCACTTCATCCTGCAACATCTGGACAAAACAGGGACTTATGTGAGGATCCTGTTTGTGGACTTTAGTTCGGCTTTCAACACCATCATCCCAACAACCCTCCAGACCAAACTGACCCAGCTCTCTGTTCCTAGCTCTATCTGTCAGTGGATCACCAGCTTTCTGACAGATAGGCAACAGTTAGTGAGACTGGGGAAATTCATGTCAAACAGCTGCTCCACCAACACTGGTGCCCCTCAGGGATGTGTTCTCTCCCCTCTGCTCTTCTCCCTGTACACCAACAACTGCACCTCTAAAGACCCCTCTGTCAAGCTCCTGAAGTTTGCAGACGACACTACAGTCATCGGCCTCATCCAGGACGGTGACGAGTCTGCTTACAGACAGGAGGTTGAGCAGCTGGCTGTCTGGTGCAGTCTTAACAACCTGGAGCTGAACACGCTCAAAACAGTGGAGATGATTGTGGACTTTAGGAGAAACCCCCCTGCACTTTCCCCACTCACCATCATGAACAGCACTGTGGCTGCAGTGGAGTCATTCAGATTCCTGGGAACCACCATCTCTCAGGACCTGAAGTGGGACAATCACATTGGCTCCATTGTGAAAAAAGCCCAACAAAGGTTGTACTTCCTTCGCCAGCTGAGGAAGTTTAACCTGCCACAGGAGCTGCTGAAACAGTTCTACTCAGCCGTCATTGAGTCAGTCCTGTGTACTTCAATTACTGTCTGGTTTGGTTCAGCTACAAAATCAGATATCAGAAGACTACAGAGAACTGTTTGGACTGCTGAAAGGATTATTGGTGCTCCCCTCTCCACCCTTCAAGAACTGTATACATCCAGAGTGAGGAAAAGGACTCAGAAAATCACTCTGGATCCCTCACATCCAAGTCACCCCATCTTTGAACTTTTGCCATCTGGCCGGCGCCTCAGAGCCGCAAATACAAGAACAGCAAGGCACAAGAATAGTTTCTTCCCCCAGGCAATCTACCTCATGAACAGTTAAATGTTTCCCACTTAAACGTATGCTTATGCAAAAATGTACAATATCCTTATATTTATTTGTTACCCCTCCATCCTAGAACATTCCTGCATCTCACTCAATCCTATTCCATTATCATTTATAGCACAATTGTTTATACACTTATTTATTTGCCAATTTGTAATTCTCCTGTAATTTTTTTTTTTTTTTTTTTTTTTCTCCTGTGTGTTGTTGTCTCTGTTTACTGGAAGCTTATGTCACTAAAACAAATTCCTTGTATGCGCAAGCATACTTGGCAATAAAGCTCTTTCTGATTCTGATTCTGATTCTGATTTATATATGTGACATTCAGTATAATTTATATAATCTAAAACAATTAAAGGTTGAAAAAATGTCAGTTATTTCATATATAAAACATGCTATAATTTATATAATATTTATATAATATACATCATCTAAAACAATTAAAGGTTGAAAAAATTTTTCTTTAGTTATTTCACATTTATATATGTGACATTCAGTATAATTTATATAATCTAAAACAATTAAAGGTTGAAAAACATTTTAGTTATTTCACATTCATATATAAAACATAATCTAAAGCAATTAAAGGTTGAAAAAACATTTCAGTTATATAATTTATGTAATTTATATAATATAATTAATTATCATGCTAAAGTTGAAAACATTTGAGTTATTTCATATATGTGACATTCAGTTATTTCACATTTATATATAAAACATTCTATAATTTATATAATATACATAATCTAAAACAATTAAAGGTTGAAAATTTTTTTTTTTGTTTCACATTTATATATAAAACATTCTATAATTTATATAATCTAAAACAATTAAAGGTTGAAAAAAAAATTATTTTAGTTATTTCATATATGTGACATTCAGTTATTTCACATTTATATATAAAACATTCCATAATATACATAATCTAAAGCAATTAAAGGTTAAAACATTTCAGTTATTTCACATTTATATATAAAACATTCTATAATGTATATAATATACATAATCTAAAGCAATTTAACTAAGGTTGAAAAACATTGTGTTCTTTTAAAAAAGGTTATAAATGAAACGTTTATAAAAAAATATATATATACTGAAACCGACTCTACATTTTTAGAGAGCTGAAGGTCCCTGTGTTTGCACGCCACAGTGCACACTCGTCGGAATTTACTACAAAATCATAATATCTTTAAACCCATTGTTAATTAAAACCACCGTATCTCATGCGGGAGTAGCATGTTTTTGACAGTTTTCTGTTGGGTGCATCTATGAATTACGGTTGCTCAGCCCCTAGCATCTCTTGTACCCCTCTCTCTCTCTCTCCCTCTCATACATTCATTCATCTCCAAGTCTTATTTTCTTCTTTTAATGAATATAAACACATTATACATTCACAAACAATATAAAACAAAACATTTACAATAGTTTTAGTCATCACTAAAAATATACATTTTACCAGGATCGGGGAAAAAATATATAATTGAACACAATGAAGAATATGGTCTATTGAAGAACCCGGACGTGTCATTGACACAATTCAGTTAAATTCATTTCACATTAATCGTTGCAAAACATCTTCTATATTATATTTAAAACCTTTTATATCCATCTTTATAGGCTATCATATCTTTTTCAAAAAGCTGTTTAATTATTTATTTTAACCGTACACCTACAGTACCACCACACACTAAAATTTAATTAAATTTAGTTTTTAAGCGATCTATAAATTTATCTATAAACCCTATAAATTTAATCATAAACCACACGTACCTTGTTATATCACTATAATATCCATTCCACTATACAAATTTGTATTCTGATAAACCATATAAACAAGCGGACATACGCATGAACATATCAAGTTAAAAAGAGACTTATCTCTATTTTAAACAATATGAAAAAATAAATAAATAAAATTATATATGACAACGTGTTATAAAGCGGAACACACGTTTTAAACAAGTATTCCACATGTTTATCAAACACATAGCAGTAACAGACATGTTGCTAAGCCAAACCAAATCATTTATCATACATTTTTAATCATGTATTCAACATATACTTATAACACCAATGTCTGGGGGAGGCCAAAATACCTCCAGTCACCCCAAAACCCACTCAGACTCCAGGGGTTAAAAAATATGGAAATAAATAATTATATAATGACATCATCATCCTAAAGCAATTCATTAAACAAAAAAAGTATTCCACATTTAAGTTAATCAAACTTATAAAACACACCATTCTCTTCTTTTAAAAAAGAAGAACATTTTTCTTATTTTAAATGTGTTTATTTAAATGTAATTATATATAGCATAGTACATAAAATAAGCATTTCTGATGATACATATAAAAAAAATATCCCTTACATTTTTTTTAGACCGGTAGGAGATGTCCAAACATTAATGAAATATCCTCAAAATAAAATAATACGACTTAAAAATAAAATGAAACGTTTAAAGTTAAATCATAAACAGAATCTCACAGGTCCTATAGGGGTATTCTCCTGTATGTGAGACCTGAGGGGGTGCTCCACAGACCCCGCGAGGCGAGGGTGGAGTTCCAGACCGCATGAACTAAGTCAACGGGGTACATTATTTCAAAGCTAACATTAATGTAATGTTTTTTAAAAATCAGTACCCCCACTACATCTGATGTCTGCTGTTTCTTAATTCAACAAAATGATGATATATATTAACTAAAATATTTATATTTTTATTTAATATTATATAATAAATAATTATTTATATCATATCATATATATGATTATATTTTATTAGATGCGTTATGCATAATCACTTTAGATCCTTTAAAGTTCTTATTTTTAGCATCTTCAAAGTTTTTAATACCATCTCTCTCTCTCTCTCTCTCTCTCTCACTCTCACTCTCACTCTCCCCCTCTCTCTCTCTCTCTCACACACACACACACACACACACACACACACACACACACACACAATGAAACATGATGCCAAAGTCCTTCTGTATGTTTTAAAAATAAAAAATATTCATTTTGCTTTAAATGTACGCTGAGGAGCTTTTTTGTTTGTCACAGCATAGACTGTGAAGTTTAGATGAAGTTGATTTATCTTTTAGAAGAATTCTTTCAGAGAAAGACCCTCGATCGTATTCAGCCATTAAAGATGGTTCAGGAGAGATGGGTTTCTGGACCCACGCATCCTAGAGATGTAATTTGAGAACTGTGTTTTGCCACGGTCTTTAACCTTTCACATATCTACGGTACTTTCAGACACAGAGCAGGAAAGACATTTTTTTGCAGGCCCTCTGTTTAGCCGTCCCAAAATACCTCCATTTAAAAGCAAAAATAAAAAAATATTAAAATGACCGCCTGTACATCTAACGGCTGTAGTTTTATTTTATATATTTTATATTAAAAGTATCCTTACTATCCATATTATATTCTTTATTTAAAACAATATATTTAACCGGCAGTATTCCCCCAACGTGTGTTTTCTATCAGTTGTTTGGCCTTCAGCCTTTTTTGGTAGTGCTTTTCATTTACTGTAAGATCACTTTACACCAGTGTAATGAAAGTTAACTTTTCTTAAAGTTTTTAGTTGTATTTTACTGTATCCGCATCCTTCTATCCTGTAGATTGTATGCGTACTGTAAAATAACAAATATACATTTCGCTTAAAGTCAGTAAAATAATTACACCTAAAATTTGAAACGTGTTTAAACACATTGTGTGTCACTAAAGCAAGGCACAGCGTCTATCGTCTTATTTTTTAAATAACCCGATGACCGGCATCGTCTCTTCATATAATTTATGCACCCGAGTGCTTTTCTTACACTCTCTTTGGATGTGTTTGGCAGAAACATAATTTCTACATCAGAAAACTTTTTAAATGTACGACTGAACGTTTCTCATTCGACAGAAATACTATTTTCAAGTTATTTACCCGGCCTATAACACTCGGTGTAAATGTTCTTACCTAGAACAGAAAACATACGCTTTGACTATTTTGTAGGCATCGTGTAATGTTTAATGGTTCACTAAAAAACAAAATTAAAGCGGCTGTGATTTTCAAAATGAAAGAAATGTACGAGCTAAGGATGTTTCAACTATTATCATCATTTCCTTTTGACCCAGATAAACCGGTAATTAATTTTCTACGCAAGTGACACAATATACAGTTCTCAATATATTTGTGTAAATAGCCGTGCTAAAACATTTATGACTATTTTTGCACGTCAACAGATTATGTCAAGGGTGTTTCACATCTAAGAATCACGATGTTTTGTAAATGACATTTTTCTTACACCTCAAGATTTAGCCGTATCAAGATTTTGGACGGCCGTTCACAATTTGTTCGTTGGACCGTACGTTTTTATGCGATCTTTGTGCGGCGTCATCGTAATAGGATTAAATGAAAATTAAGAAATTAAGTTACAGTTTTTCTCTTCGAGATATTTCTTTTAGCGCAACCAGTGTTGGGAAGGTTACTTTGGAAATGTAATAGGTTACAGATTACAAGTTACCCTGTTTAAAATGTAATAGTAGTGTAACTTTTTCAATTACTTTATTAAAGTAATGTAACTAATTACTTTTGAGTACTTTTTGATTACTTTTCTAAATTTGTGAAAATTTAAGAATAATAAATAAAAGCATAAACATCAACTTAAATACATTTATCTAATAAGCATGTGACGTATTCTGTGTAATAAACTCCTGAAACATTGGTGTTTTTTTGAAACTGCTGTCTCTGTATATGATGATAGTTTTCTCAAAATAAGTAAAATGCACATGAAGTGACACAGAGCAGTTCTAGAAATTATGTTTATGTGCTCGTGTACTCCTATATTGAGGCAGCAGAGGTTGAAAACACTGCGAGCTTCAGTATGCCTATGTGTAGTAAATGAAACCATGTCTTTGCCATTAATTTACAGGAGGGGCGGACTGGGAAAAAAATTCAGACTGGAAAATTCTAACTCATACAAACAAATTCACGGACAAAACTATTTTTTGTGTGGACCTGACATAAAAAAGGTTTAAATCTTTAATTTGGGGACATGCAAAATAATTAAAAGTTCTCTCCTGAACTGCACCTTCACTTCTATTTTTCTCTTCAGTCTCTTTATTTTGCCCTGTTATCCATCTCTCTCATGACTTTAATACTCAAGATTGAACAAAACTATACTTTACAATACAATACTCTACAATACTACAATATCTTTATAGAAAAATCCTAATACTGTACACGAGTCATGTTTTTCCCTTACAAAAAATTACCATGCTTTTATTAGCCTATATAAAAGTAAAATAACCTTGTTTTGTTGGTTTTTTTTTTGCAAATGGATTTGTATTTATTTTTAAATAAATACATTTGTAAAATAATTTTACATTTTTGGTGATCACAGTTAAACAATAGTAACCATTTTCTCTGGATTTATAGATAAATATTAAAATGTTAATTTTCGTAAGGGTTGTGTTGTTGTCTGTCGTAGCTCCCCCTAAACCTATAAAAAAATCAGATTTTTTTTCAGCTAAATTCCTACTGTAACATTACAACAGATAATAATGATGTCCTTTATATAGTATTTTGAGTGATGACTGATGAGCAACGTGCTGCTGATTGATTAAAAAAACAAAGACAAAAAAACATCTTTACAGCTGAAACTGACCTAAAACCCTGAACAGTAGTTCTGCTTCTCTGCTCCAGCTTTGCGCTTTCACAGTCCACTCTTTTCTCTCTCTCTCTGGCATTGATTACTCTGAGTCTGATCCAAACCGTTTGGCGGAGGCGCGGAGAGCGCGCGAGTCATGACTAACAATTCATGACTTATTAGAGATTTAATTATCAAATGGCGGATTCGCAAATGATCGCTTTAATATACAATAATGATATTAAATAGTGGGGCAAAATCGGCTGCCAGGCCACCAGGAGTTGTCCCGGTTCTCTCGGTGTCCAGTCCGCGCCTGATTTTCACAGACACGCAGAACGTGCAGGAGTCATATATTGCATTTTTGGTTCTTAATATTCACAGACACTAGTCCATGTCATGTTTTGACTCAAGTGTACTGACCTACTTTTGATTTAGTCATCCAAAATGTAGCATATTCCGTCCGCGTTAGGCATTCCGTTTTTATGACTGGATTCTACGAACCAGACTGTATTTCCGCTTCCCGGAAATTATTAGGGCGGTATGTGTCAGAATAGTCAGTGCAATTTGGGAAAGAAATCAGTTAAATCTGTATGTGGATGTGTGTAAATATTCAAATGTAATCCCCTTTGTAATCGTTAAAAAATTCATAAGTAACTGTAATTTAATTACTCATTTTTTCGTAGTAACTGTAACTAATTACAGTTACAATAATTTTGTAATTAAATTACGTAACGCCGTTACATGTAACTAGTTACTCCCCAACACTGAGCGCAACTTTGTGCCTGTCCAAAAAGTGTGATCGCATGAAGCATCGACGCGAAAATGAAGACTAGCTGTTTTACACTTAAAACTATTACAACCTAAACAAATCAAACGGTTCCACCGAAAGCTGCACACTCGTTTAACTTTGAGCGTGTTAAAGTTTCCACACTCTTGTTGAGATACATTTTATCCATAGCCTTTCGTGTATTCAAGCGACCAAATCACAAAGAAAGAGAGTATAGCAAGAAAACTAACGTTTACAACGCATATAGAATTCAGAATACAATTGTTAAAGTATTTTTTTTTAAATGTTGATTTGGAAATGATATTTTTATTACTCCGTTAGATTTAGTCATCATGTTCAGATAGCAGATGACACAATTCACATTTTGTTTTAAGACTCCTGTAAGCTCATGTTAACTCTCGCGTGGGAAAGAAAGCGGGGCGAGCGCATTCTATTCATTTAAGAAAAATTATTAAACATTTGCCTGAACTTTTTTATTATTTTGACAAAACACAACACGACGACATTAAAGAATGCTATCAGTTCCTACAGCCATCTTCTTTGATTCAAATAAAGCAACATCTCTGGTGTACGTGTTTATGTGCTAAACATTTTTTTCTCCACTTCTGACAGATTTGTTAGATGGGCTACCATTGTAATACAATCACATTTGAGAACTACGATGTTCTCACTTTTGTAACGGTTATAGAAAAATGCCGTACACACTTTTGCATTTCATAATTCAGTGATTATAGCTGTAATGAGCACATAAGACAAAAAATTGTCAATGTGTGACTCGTAAACATGTATAATTTTATTTATTTATTTATTTTTACCAGAGATAGTCGACCGATCTGTTGACACGTTGTTTTGCAGTTTTCTGATGAAGAGTTTTCTCTTCATCAGCATTATCATCTACCGTCTGCTGAGATTTTTCTGCTTTGTCCACTTTTGACAGATTTGCTAGAGAGACTATGTCACCTTGTTGTAACATGATTATGTTTAAGATCCATAAGATTGCACTACATTCACCTGAAAAGGTTATAGACATACCCTTTTATACAGGAAATGTGTATCAGAATAACAAATACCTAATAGTGAAATACACTCTTCTAAACTATTGTGAAAGTTTTAATGCAACTCTGTAAATAGCTTTTTTTTCTACTACTGTATACATTATTGTTTGGTTGTCTTTGTACAGTATTTCAATAAATAAACCGCTGTTGACAAGTTGTTCATTTAAGTGAGAGGCGGGATGATTTTGACTGTTTTAGTCATTCATCGTGCTTCAGGTCTGATCCGGAAACCGCACTACGACTGGAACTGCGCTTTGTCACGTCTAAATAACCCGTTCTTCTTTATGAAAACACGAGGTGAGCAGTTTCTGACATCTATTAATTCACTTCATTTTTTCACCACCGCAAATGTTTGTTTAGCATACATATTAGTTTTAGTCAGTTACATAGGTGTCACGCATGAAGTTTATAGTTATTTTAAATAATTATGATAGAGTTACAGGTTTAGGCTAGCGGATGTAAGAGGTGAAAACTTCGAGCATCGGAGACGACGGTGTTACTCAAACACCCCATAGCGTTATCTTTTAACAAACTATTGTATTGCTCGTTACTAAGACAAAATCTGTAACAGCGTTCATTAATATGTTGAAATGAAAGTAAACATACAAAACTTTATAATGACCGTGAGTTCAATATAGCCTAACTGTCACAGTGTCTGGTTTGTGTTCCCTGGGTTTCCATTAGGTGTCCTCCTTTTCCACGGTGTCTGTCACCTTACCACTTCCTGTTCCCTTATTTTGTCACCTTCCTCCTTGTTTGAGTTAATTGATTGTTCACCACCTGTCTCCTGTTTCCCCATTATCCTTTTGTGTATTTATACCCGGTCTGACTGAGTCTGTGTCACGGAGTCCTTGTTTAATGTTCATGTTAATCCGTAGTCTTGCCCTTGCTGTGTGTTCTTGTCTGTTTTGGTTTATGTTTGGATTCTCTGGTTTTGACCCTGCCTGGACTGTTTACCCTTTGGATTTGCCCTTTAATAAAGTCACATACCTGCACTTGGATCTCTCCTCGTTTCCTGTATCACCGCTCGTGACAGAAGGAGATCCAGCGGTATGTCTTTTTCCCGTTCCCCAGCCAAAATGGTGGAGCGGAGAGCTAAGCATCTCCGGCTGACCGCCCTCCGCCAAGAGGGCAATGAGGTGGGTGCCCTGGCACAGGTGTTCTGGTCCCTGGCCGAGGGTTTGGGATACAACGATGCGGCCCTGAAGGATTATTTCAACAGCGGGCTGGATGATCCAGTTTCTCAGGAGGAGATGGGGCATTTAGAGACACTGGAATTCTGGGAATTCGTGTACTTCTTGCAGCATAGGCTTCCGTGGGATGCCCAAGCCACTCCTGTCTCTTCCGCCAAGATGGCCGCTAACCCAGCGCCAATGCCCAAGTCAGTCACCGATCCAGATTCATGGCCCAAGATGGCCGCCAGCCTAGCGCCACAGCACAAGATGGCCGCCAGCTTAGAGCCACAGCACAAGATGGCCGCCAGCCCAGCGCCACAGCACAAGATGGCTGACTCAACGCCTGAGTCTCCAGACAAGGTGCCACCGACTCGCCATCATAGAGGGCGGAGGAGGAGACAGGCGTCTACCGTTCCTCAAAGCCCGGAGAATGTTCCCGAGCGGACCGCTGCCGTCCAGGAGGACATTCCCGAGGCGGTGCCCGATGCCGTTCCGGAGGCCGAGGCGGTGCCCGATGCCGTTCCGGAGGCCGAGGCGGTGGCCGATGCCGTTCCGGAGGCCGAGGCGGTGCCCGATGCCGAGGCGGTGCCGATGCCGAGGCGGTGCCCGATGCTGTTCCGGAGGCCGAGGCGGTGCCGGATGCTGTTCCGGAGGCCGAGGCGGTGCCGGATGCTTTTCCGGAGGCCGAGGCGGTGCCGGATGCTTTTCCGGAGGCCGAGGCGGTGCCCGATGCTGTTCCGGAGGCCAAGGCGGTGCCCGATGCCGAGGCAGTGTCCGTTGCTATTCTGGAGGCCGAGGCGGTGCCCGAGGCGGTGCCCGAGGCCGTTCCCGATGCGGTGCTCGAGGCCGCTCCCGATGCGGTGCCCGAGACCGTGACCGAGGCAGTGCCCGAGTCCGTTCCAGAGGCAGTGCCCGAAGCCGAGGCATCTCACGTCTCCACAGGCAGTCCAGAGTCGAGTCAGGTTCCAGTTGACCCTCCAGAGTCGAGTCAGATGTTTGTGGACCCTCCAGAGTCAGGGTTAGTCACCGTTGACCCTCCAGAGTCAGGGCTAGTCACCGATGACCCTCCAGAGTCAGGGCTAGTCACCGATGACCTTCCAGAGCCAGGGCTAGGTACCATGGACTTTCCAGAGACAAGGCTAGTCATCGTGGACCTTTCTGAGTCAGGTCAAGTCACTGGGTGGCCTTCTGCTCCGCCCTGTTGGACTCCGGCATCGACCACAGGGGCGTGGTGGTCATCTGCTCCGCCCTGGGGGACTCTGGCATCGACCACGAGGACGTGGTGGTCCTCTGCTCCGTCCTGGGGGGCTTCAGCTCTGACCACGCGGACATGGTGGTCTTCTGCTCCGCCCTGGGGGACTCTGGCGTCAACCACGAGGCGGTGGTGGTCCTCTGCTCCGCCCTGGGGGGCTTCCGCTCTGACCACGCGGACATGGTGGTCTTCTGCTCCGCCCTGGGGGCGCTTGCCCTGACTACCCGGTTGTGGTGGTCTTCTGCTCCGCCCTGGGGGGCTTCATGTTTTCTTTTCCTGTGGTTTTTGTGTTAATTTCTGTCCCTGTTCCTTTCTGTTAGTCTGGCCCTCCGTCCCTCCCCCTGAACCTCCTCCAGTCCTCCTCCCTCCTGGTCTTCCTGTTTTGTGTTTACATTCTGGTGCCTGTTCCCCATGTTTTTCTCTTCTGGCCCTCCGTCCCTCCCCCTGAGCCTCCACCTGTCCGCCTCCCTCCTGGTCTCTGTTTTGTTTCTGTCTTGGAGCGTCTGGGAGCCGCTCTGTAGAGGGGGGGTACTGTCACAGTGTCTGGGTTGTGTTCCCTGGGTTTTCATTAGGTGTCCTCCTTTTCCACGGTGTCTGTCACCTTACCACTTCCTGTTCCCTTATTTGGTCACCTTCCTCCTTGTTTGAGTTAATTGATTGTTCACCACCTGTCTCCTGTTTCCCCATTATCCTTTTGTGTATTTATACCCGGTCTGTCTGAGTCTGTGACACGGAGTCCTTGTTTAATGTCCTATGATTATTCATGTCCGTCAATTCAGTCTTGCCCTTGCCTTGTCTTCGTGTCTTGTTTATGTATGTTTGGATATTCTGGTTTTGACCCTGCCTGGACTGTTTACCCTTGTGGATTACCCTTTAATAAAAGACTTACCTGCAATTGGTTCCCTCTCCGTGTTTGCTGTAACACCGAACGTGACACTAACACCGCATAGACAAATGTTTGTTCTAACGCTTTCGCCCTAAAATCGCGAGATTTCTTGACTTCGCCGTGTTTAATGGACGCTAGATCTCATCACGCCGCAGCGAACTGTAAACCACACACTTTCTTATCGCATTACGCTAAGAAACTGCACATGGTTAAAGCTATTTAACCATAACACCGTTGTCTCCGATGCTCGAAGTTTTCACCGCTTACATCCAACCCGCTAGCCTAAACCTGTAACTCTATCATAATTATTTAAAATAACTATAAACTTCATGCGTGACACCTATGTAACTGACTAAAAATAATATGTATGCTAAACAAACATTTGCGGTGGTGAAAAAATGAAGTGAATTAATAGATGTCAGAAACTGCTCGCCTAGTGTTTTCTTAAAGAAGAACGGGTTATTTAGACGTGACAAAGCGCAGTTCCAGTTTAATGTAAAGTGGAAATGTTGAAACAAGCACGACGAGTAAAATGTGAACGTGGTCATCGGCTATATGAACAAGAGCTCTAGATGTAGAGGCGATATTTTTATGCTGTAAAATTCCTATGAACAGGCAGTGTATGTTTGACCGCAGTCAGAGAAAACTCTTCATCAGAAAACTGCAAAACAACGTGTCAACAGATCGGTCGACTATCTCTGGTAAAAATAAATAAATAAATAAAATTATACATGTTTACAAGTCACACATTGACAATTTTTTGTCTTATGTGCTCATTACAGCTAAAATCACTGAATTATGAAATGCAAAAGTGTGTACGGCATTTTTCTATAACCGTTACAAAAGTGAGAACATCGTAGTTCTCAAATGTGATTGTATTACAACGGTAGCCCATCTAACAAATCTGTCAGAAGTGGAGAAAAAAATGTTTAGCACATAAACACGTACACCAGAGATGTTGCTTTATTTGAATCAAAGAAGATGGCCGTAGGAACTGATAGCATTCTTTAATGTCGTCGTGTTGTGTTTTGTCAAAATAATAAAAAAGTTCAGGCAAATGTTTAATAATTTTTCTTAAATGAATAGAATGCGCTCGCCCCGCTCTCTTTCCCACGCGAGAGTTAGCATGAGCTTACAGGAGTCTTAAAACAAAATGTGAATTGTGTCATCTGCTATCTGAACACGATGACTAAATCTAACGGAGTAATAAAAATATCATTTACAAATCAACATTTAAAAAAAATATTTTAACAATTGTATTCTGAATTCTATATGTGTTGTAAACGTTAGTTTTCTTGCTATACTCTCTTTCTTAGCGATTTGGTCGCTTGAATACACGAAAGGCTATGGATAAAATGTATCTCAACAAGAGCGTGGAAACTTTAACACGCTCAAACTTAAACGAGTGTGCAGCTTTCGGTGGAACCGTTTGATTTGTTTAGGTTGTAATAGTTTTAAGTGTAAAACAGCTAGTCTTCATTTTTGCGTCGATGCTTCATGCGATCACACTTTTTGGACAGGCACAAAGTTGCGCTAAAAGAAATATCTCGAAGAGAAAAACTGTAACTTAATTTCTTAATTTTCATTTAATCCTATTACGATGACGCCGCACAAAGATCGCATAAAAACGTACGGTCCAACAAACAAATTGTGAACGGCCGTCCAAAATCTTGATACGGCTAAATCTTGAGGTGTAAGAAAAATGTCATTTACAAAACATTGTGATTCTTAGATGTGAAACACCCTTTACATAATCTGTTGACGTGCAAAAATAGTCATAAATGTTTTAGCACGGCTATTTACACAAATAGATTGAGAACTGTATATTGTGTCACTTGCGTAGAAAATTAATTACCGGTTTATCTGGGTCAAAAGGAAATGATGATAATAGTTGAAACATCCTTAGCTCGTACATTTCTTTCATTTTGAAAATCACAGCCGCTTTAATTTTTTTTTTTTAGTGAACCATTAAACATTACACGATGCCTACAAAATAGTCAAAGCGTATGTTTTCTGTTCTAGGTAAGAACATTTACACCGAGTGTTATAGGCCGGGTAAATAACTTGAAAATAGTATTTCTGTCGAATGAGAAACGTTCAGTCGTACATTTAAAAAGTTTTCTGATGTAGAAATTATGTTTCTGCCAAACACATCCAAAGAGAGTGTAAGAAAAGCACTCGGGTGCATAAATTATATGAAGAGACGATGCCGGTCATCGGGTTATTTAAAAAATAAGACGATAGACGCTGTGCCTTGCTTTAGTGACACACAATGTGTTTAAACACGTTTCAAATTTTAGGTGTAATTATTTTACTGACTTTAAGCAAAATGTATATTTGTCATTTTACAGTACGCATACAATCTACAGGATAGAAGGATGCGGATACAGTAAAATACAACTAAAAACTTTAAGAAAAGTTAACTTTCATTACACTGGTGTAAAGTGATCTTACAGTAAATGAAAAGCACTACCAAAAAAGGCTGAAGGCCAAACAACTGATAGAAAACACACGTTGGGGGAATACTGCCGGTTAAATATATTGTTTTAAATAAAGAATATAATATGGATAGTAAGGATACTTTTAATATAAAATATATAAAATAGAACTACAGCCGTTAGATGTACATATTTTTTTATTTTTGCTTTTAAATGGAGGTATTTTGGGACGGCTAAACAGAGGGCCTGCAAAAAAAATTTATTTCCTGCTCTGTGTCTGAAAGTACCGTAGATATGTGAAAGGTTAAAGACCGTGGCAAAACACAGTTCTCAAATTACATCTCTAGGATGCTTGGGTATATTTTTAGTGATGACTAAAACTATTGTAAATGTTTTGTTTTATATTGTTTGTGAATGTATAATGTGTTTATATTCATTAAAAGAAGAAAATAAGACTTGGAGATGAATGAATGTATGAGAGGGAGAGAGAGAGAGAGGGGTACAAGAGATGCTAGGGGCTGAGCAACCGTAATTCATAGATGCACCCAACAGAAAACTGTCAAAAACATGCTACTCCCGCATGAGATACGGTGGTTTTAATTAACAATGGGTTTAAAGATATTATGATTTTGTAGTAAATTCCGACGAGTGTGCACTGTGGCGTGCAAACACAGGGACCTTCAGCTCTCTAAAAATGTAGAGTCGGTTTCAGTATATATATATTTTTTTATAAACGTTTCATTTATAACCTTTTTTAAAAGAACACAATGTTTTTCAACCTTAGTTAAATTGCTTTAGATTATGTATATTATATAAATTATAGAATGTTTTATATATAAATGTGAAATAACTGAAATGTTTTAACCTTTAATTGCTTTAGATTATGTATATTATGGAATGTTTTATATATAAATGTGAAATAACTGAATGTCACATATATGAAATAACTAAAATAATTTTTTTTTCAACCTTTAATTGTTTTAGATTATATAAATTATACTGAATGTCACATATATAAATGTGAAACAACCGATCCCATTTATATACTGCTCAGGAATGTAATGGGAGTGGGACACACACACACACACACACTCACACACACACATAACCGTATAACTGGCACAAAGTTCAAACAGCTTCTGTCAAAACCACATGATCGATGCGTGGGGAGTGTTTCCTATACTGTAAAAACTACCCGTTCAAAAAATATAATTTAGAACTAACTAGGGCAATAGGGTAAAACCTTCTATCAAAACCACATGATCGATGCGTGGGAAGGGTCATAGGTTAACCCATGAACTCATTCCGGAAGTTCAACCCATCCATCATAAGGTTTCCGGAAGTTCAACCTGTCAAAAGTCAAAGGTAAAGCTTGACAGAAGGTATATTATAATTACTACTACTCACACAATCTCTGCATTTTTTGTTTGGGCGATGAGTATGCAAGCGATGTCCTTGAGGGGATGAAAAAGCATTTTCCGATGAAAAAGCTCCGCACTCGTTCTTTCTCCCGATGAGGTAGCTGATCTGAGCCGCACCACAGATCTCACTCTCCATGATACTAAGCAGGTGCCTCTGCCATGGGCAGGCTATGGTAGTAATATAGAGACATCTGTGGGTGAACCTGGCAGATATCGGGAAGAAAGAAAGGGCTTTCTTCTTAAAGCTCCAGATTTTGCCTTCTGAACTTTTCGGTACTTTCATTGAGACGGTAGTCGAGAAGTTCAGGGAGGCGAAGGTGCACTCAGTGGCCTTAAAATCCTTCATTCTACGAAGTTCCAGGTCTGAGCCCAAACATCAGAGGGGTCCTGATCCATCTCGGTCTGAGGACAAGAGATGGGCACAGAAGGTTAGTGTCACGACTTACACTCCTTGGCCACCTTCGGGTAGTGGTAGGAGGAATCACCAGGTCAAAGGAATGTAGGCAAGGCCCAAGAGATGTGATCTGGACAAGGCATCAGTGCTTTTGAGTATCTTGAGTATCTACTCATTCCCTTTAGAGGTTTTACATCTGCCATTATCTTCCCCTTCCTAATTCTGCTATAATTACCAACCATCTACCTGACCGAGGTTTTGGTTGGTCCTATAGCTTCATAGTGACCACCTTGCCTATACTAGACTAACTGAGACTTGTCATGACACTTGTATACTGTTGTTGTTCTCTTGTTGACCTGACTGCTTCTATTGTTCTCATTTGTAAGTCGCTTTGGATAAAAGCGTCTGCTAAATGATTAAATATAAATGTAAATGTAAAAAGTGGGGTGTTGTTCAAAAACTAACAACTGCTTACCGTCCCCAGACTAACCTTACTGAGTGGGTTAACAGAAATCTGAAGACAATGATTGCCTCATATGTTGGAGACAATCACAAATTATGGGACAGATGGCTTCCTGAATTCAGGTTTGCCCTCAATACTGCCTTTCATGAAAGCACTGGATTCACTCCTGCGGAAATAGCACTAAGAAGGAGACTTAAAGGCCCAATGGAGCGTGCGTTCCAGAGACCGCCAGATCCTAGTCACCCTGCCTATTCCACACTTGACAAGCAAAGTGAACTTCTTAACATTGTCAAGTGTAATGTGGAACGAGTTCAGGCAAAACAGAAGAAATACTATGACCAGCGTCGAAAACCAGCTTATTTCCAGGAAGGAGATGTGGTTTGGGTACTGGCTCATACCCTATCCAGAGTTGAGGAAGGTGTAATGGCTAAATTATCTGCCAAGTGGAAAGGTCCGGCCAGGGTTAAGAAAAAGTTGGGACCTGTAAACTATGCAGTTGTTTTTATCTCAGACCCTGATAAATGTGACACCTATCATGTACAAAATCTTAAAATTTGCCATGGTTATGACAAATTTTCCTCTGAGCGTAGGGGTTTGTAACAGCTTTAACCCTGTTACCTTGGCGGTTTTATTTTTCCACACCATTAGGGGGCGCTGATAATCTTTATTGATGAGTGTTTAGCCAGGTACTATACCTGAAGAAGTAGGCAAGCATGTGGATAGAGGAAGCAATGGCTTCCTTGGGCTATTCCGTTTGACTTTATAAGGTCCTATGATTCAGGAATGTGCTTCCTTTTTGGTCAATCAGTAAGTAGTATGTTTTTTTTTCTTCCAAATATTACTAAATCCAGAGTGTACATGTATGTAATGTATAACTATGATATGGAGTGCGTTGAGCATTGGGCTATTCATGTTAATTGTGAATGTGTCGTCTGTTTAGATGGACCTTTTTATTTCTGTGCTTTCTTACATGGGTGAAAGTACTTGCTTCAGCTAACTTTCTGCTTTATGGTTGAGAGTTTGGATTGTGACGCCTGGACATTTAACGTGAGCACTAGAGAGTTTGGATTGCCCTTGTGGAAGACAGGAGGACACTTTTTCCTGTCTGCAACATTGGGACTATCAAATTAAAAGTGTGGACTTTTGCAAGGACATTTCATCCATTACCAAGCTTTGTCGGCTTCACCATCAGCTAAGTTTAATCATTCACTTTCCTTTTCTTGTTTGACGACTGATGTAACTGATTTTTTTCTTGTTTTCTACCTTGTTTATTATTTTGTTTTGTTTATTTTTTGTATTATGTAAATGTTTGAGATTTTGGGTTCGTGAATATAGATAAGCGTAAAAGCTTGGGTCTGATTTTTCTGAAATATATCTGGGTAAACCAAAGCAAACTAGTCTTTTTATCTTTACCTAAGTTAATATCAAGCCTTGCCATGTCTACTCTGATATATAACTTAAGTCCAAAAAAGGGAAGGGTTATAAGGCATTATAATAAATGTATAATGAATTATAAAAAAAACTTATAATATGTTGTATCATCTCATGAATAATCATAAAAACAGTTTTAATATATTATAATATTTACTTATTTGTGCTTATAGCTTTTAAGAGTATGATGATTTATAATGCAATGAACACACTACATCTACTTTTACAATTTATTATATATGTCATAATTATAATGTATTGTTAGTCTCATATCTTGTCATTTTTCTGATGCTACTTAAAGCTGTCAAATACCATTTATTAGTAATAATAATAATAATAATACATTTTCTCAAGCAACCATAAGATCAGATGAATGTGTATACATTTGCTTTGAACCATTTTTATTGTAATATCAATTTGATTTTTTTGATGGTACCATTTAGACAGCTGTTGATAAGTAACTCTGCAAGTACATATCAGTTAGCGGTCATTAGATTATTAGTATGTCTGCTACTGTAAATATATTCTAACACTTTATTTTGATGGTCAACCAACAGATAAACTCATTATAAGTGTCTTTGTATGTCAAAGTTGCTTACAGTTGATTGATTAAGGGGACCATCAAAGTAAAATGTAACCAAATAAAACATTGAATGTTTTTCAGTTGGAGTATTAAGCTCACATCAGTTAATTAACATTAGCTCCACAGGAAACACTCAAATAACACTCAACATCTTACCACTCACAAGCTGTAGTAAGATACTGTACAGATCTTAAATAATGTCAATTATACTGTAAATGAAGTCGATTTCATATGGTGTTCACTGTATGTTATAAATAATCATACTCTTATAACCACAAATATGTAAATATTATGATATATTATAATTGTTGTTATGATTATTCATGTTTTAATATAATATATTAGAAGTTTTTTTATAATGCATTATGAATTCATTATAATGCCTTAAGAATACCATTATAATGTATTATAAATACAGGCTTTCATGTTAATTGGGATGTACAAAGAAAGCTTGGGATCCTGTGTACGGAGAGATTCATACATCTGATTTTTTCAAAAAAGCTTTGTCCGTGCACAATGTTTTAGTATGAATTCAACGCAAGTTTTTGTACATGAGGCCCCAGGACAGCTTGCCATCACTTATGGAAAAATGAATTATAATTATGTCAGGACATCGGTCACTGAACTAATTCTCAAGAGACAGTTGGTCATGACTCATGAAGCAAGACAACGACCCCAAGTCTCAAGTTTTGGGGCTTTTTACAAATGTTTTGTAAAGGTCTAGTCAAAGTCCATACCTTAATGCAATATAAACTGTGTGGAAGGAGCTGAAGCAAGTAGTTCATATGAGAAAACCCACCAACATCACAGAGCTGAAGTGGTTCTGTACTGAGGACTGGTCTAAAACTCCTTCAAGATGTTGTGCAGGACTGTTCAGCAGTAACAAGAAACATTACCTGCAGTTATTTTTGCAAAAGAGGGTCAGACCAGATACTGAAGGGAAAGATTTACATACTTTTGCCACTCACAAATATGTAACATAGGATAATTGTTCTCAATAAATAAATGGCAAAGCAAATATTTTTGCCACTTTTGTTTGTTTGGGGTTTGGGTTCTCTTTGTCTATTTCAGGACTAATGTTTTGAGTCATATTTATGCACAAATATAGAAAATTCTAAAGGGTTCACAAATTATCAAGAAGCACTATACATTTTTAGTGTTTTATTTATTTATTTTTTGTAAATAACCAATTGTTTCACTAGATATGACCCATGTTCTTCGGCTGGAATCGTGTAGAGCCCTTTGAAGCTGCATTGAAACTACAATTTGGACCTTCAACCCATTGACCACACAACGATTCGACCAGACTGCGAGAACACACACTTGATTACAGATTAACAGGACGTCATTTCCTGTTTGTTGTTGGCGGCTGTACTGCGTTTGAGCTCCGTCACTATATTCTTTTTATCGACTATTTTTATCTTAAAAATAAATTTTATAAACCATCGATTCTGTTTATATAACGTGTGAATATATCCTCTATTGTATTCTACAACAAAAACAATCAGAGCACCTCGTTATCACTAGTTTTATTTTGATCTCCTGGGTCCGCTATTAGCTTATAGCCCGTTAGCATCAGCGGCGTGGTTGCTGCTAACTGCGCTTACATTGCTAATAATGCATTACCACACATTACCATTGCTGTACTCACTGTTACTTGCTTTAATGGTGGATGAATGTCTACCTTTGATTGCAGGTGAGGACAGCTCGAGGCCGTAGAGAAGCAGATTCGCGACCCGACACGTCCGTGCTACGTTAGCCGAAGGTAAAGTGCACACCCATTGTTTCCCTGGTGCTCGTGTTCTCGATGTTTCTGCGCAGATACCCGCGATCCTGAAGGCTGACGAGAGCCCCAGAGCGGTCGTGCTTCACGCCGGGGTTAACGACACCACGCTGCGGCTTCAGCAGCCTGATCGAGACGGTTCGCAGCACGACGGCCGGGGCGATGATCATCGTGTCAGGACCACTGCCCACGTATCGACGAGGACACGAAAAGTTCAGTAGACTTTTTGCCTTAAATGAATGGTTGTTGTCATGGTGTAAAGAACAGAAACTGGTATTTGTTAATAACTGGAATCTTTTCTGGGAGCGTCCTAGGCTGTTTCGCGCTGATGGATTACACCCCAGCAGAATCGGAGCGGAGCTGCTCTCTGACAACATCTCCAGGACACTTCGCTCCATGTGACTAGTAAGACAATTCTCAAATAACTATTATGATGAGTTTTGTTCCACCCGCTTAAATGATAAAAGTACTTGCGCTGAAAAATCTATTAAGACTGTGTCTGTTCCCCCAATAGTGAGGTCAAAATATAATATAGGATCTAGAAAAAATCTTATCGTAATTAAACCAGAAAAATGTAAAGTAAATGAACAAAAACAATCTTTAAAGTTTGGGCTCATAAATATTAGATCACTCACACCCAAAGCAGTTATTGTAAATGAAATGATCACAGAAAATAGTTTTGATGTACTCTGCTTGACTGAAACCTGGCTAAAACTAAATGATTATTTTGGTCTAAATGAGTCTACTCCACCGAACTACTGTTATAAGCATGAGCCCCGTCAGACTGGTCGTGGCGGAGGTGTTGCAACAATATATAGTGATATTCTCAATGTTACCCAGAAAACAGGATACAGGTTTGACTCTTTTGAAATACTTCTGCTAAATGTTACACTGTCAGACATGCAAAAGAAGTCTAATGTATCTCTTGCTCTGGCTACTGTGTATAGACCACCAGGGCCATATACAGAATTCCTAAAAGAATTCGCAGATTTCCTCTCAGACCTTCTAGTTACAGTTGATAAGGCGCTAATCATGGGAGATTTTAATATTCACGTTAATAATACAAATGATGCATTAGGACTTGCGTTTACTGACCTAATAAACTCCTTTGGAGTCAAGCAAAATGTCACCAGGCCCACTCATCATTTTAATCATACATTAGATTTAATTATATCGCATGGAATCGATCTTACTGCTATAGATATTGTACCTCATAGTGATGATATTACAGACCATTTCCTTGTATCGTGCATGCTGCGTATAACTGATATTAACTATATGTCTCAGCGTTACCGTCTGGGCAGAACTATTGTTCCAGCCACCAAAGACAGATTCGCAAATAACCTGCCTGATCTATCTCAACTGCTATTTGTACCCAAAAATACACATGAATTAGACAAAATTACTGACAACATGGGCACTATTTTCTCTAATACATTAGAAGCTGTTGCCCCCATCAAATTGAAAAAGGTTAGAGAAAAACGTACTGTGCCATGGTATAACAGTAATACTCACTCTCTCAAGAAAGTAACTCGTAGTCTTGAACGCAAATGGAGAAAAACTAACTTGGAAGTTTTTTAAATTGCATGGAAAAACAGTATGTCCAGCTATAGACAGGCTCTAAAAACTGCTAGGGCAGAGCATATCCACAAACTCATTGAAAATAGCCAAAACAATCCAAGGTTTTTATTTAGCACAGTGGCTAAATTAACAAATTACCAGACGCCACCTGATTCAAATATTCCACCAACGTTAAATAGTAATGACTTTATGAATTTCTTCACTGATAAAATAGATAACATTAGAAATACAATAGCGAATGTAGATTCTACAGCGTCTAACACTTCAGTTTCATCCATCGCACCCAAAGATAAACTGCAGTGCTTTACAAATATAGGACAGAAAGAGCTAAATAAACTTATCACTGTATCTAAACCAACAACATGTTTATTAGATCCTTTACCCACTAAATTACTGAAAGAGTTTTTACCTGTAGCCGAAGAACTGCTTCTCAATATTAACTCATTGTTATCTTTAGGTCCCAAAACCATTCAAGCTGGCGGTTATCAAGCCTCTTATTAAGAAATCAAAACTAGATCCTAGTGTACTGGCAAATTATAGGCCTATTTCAAATCTTCCATTTATGTCTAAAATTTTAGAAAAAGTTGTGTCTGCTCATTTGAGCTCCTTCCTGCACAAAAATGATCTGTATGAAGAATTTCAGTCAGGTTTCAGGCCCCACCATAGCACAGAAACTGCACTTGTTAAAATTACAAATTACTTGCTTCTTGCATCAGATCAAGGCTGGATCTCATTTCTAGTCTTACTTGATCTTAGTGCTGCGTTCGACACCATAGATCATGACATACTCATAGATCGATTACAAAACTATACAGGTATTCAAGGGCAGGCTCTAAGATGGTTTAGATCCTACCTGTCCGATCGCTACCATTTTGTTTACTTAAATGGGGTGTCATCTCATTTATCATCAGTAAAATATGGAGTGCCACAAGGATCCGTCCTAGGTCCCCTTCTATTTTCAATATACATGTTGCCCCTTGGTAATATTATTAGAAAATACGGGATTAGTTTCCACTGTTATGCTGATGATATTCAGCTATATATTTCAACGAGACCAGATGAAACTTCCCAATTATCTAAGCTAACAGAGTGTGTTAAAAATTTAAAAGATTGGATGACCAATAATTTTCTCCAATTAAATTCGGATAAGACCGATATTAATTATTGGACCAAAAAACTGCAGCTAGACGGATGTACTGTTACTTCCTCTACAGTCAGAAATCTGGGTGTTATATTAGACAGCAACTTGTCTTTTGAAAATCATATTTCTCATGTTACAAAAACTGCATTCTTCCATCTTAGAAACATTGCCAAGCTACGAAACATGTTATCTGTTTCTGATGCAGAAAAGCTAGTTCATGCATTCATGACCTCTAGACTGGACTATTGTAATGCACTTCTAGGTGGTTGTCCTGCTTCGTCAATAAACAAGCTACAGGTAGTCCAAAATGCAGCAGCTAGAGTCCTTACCAGGTCAAGAAAATATGATCATATTACCCCAATTTTACAGTCTCTGCACTGGCTACCTATTAAGTTCCGTATCAGTTACAAATTATCATTACTTACCTATAAGGCCCTAAATGGTTTAGCTCCTGCGTACCTAACTAGCCTTCTACCACGCTACAACCCATCACGCACCCTAAGGTCACAAAACGCTGAACTTTTGGTAGTTCCTAGGATAGCAAAGTCCACTAAAGGAGGTAGAGCTTTCTCACATTTGGCTCCCAAACTCTGGAATAGCCTTCCTGATAATGTTCGGGGTTCAGACACACTCTCTCTGTTTAAATCTAGATTAAAAACGCATCTCTTTCACCAAGCATTTGAATAAAGTATCTTAAATTGTGAATGTAGTTGTATCTGATCAAATGTGCATTTTTATTCATTAGCTTGGGTTAAACTAATTAATTTTACTTTGTTGGATCAGCAGCTATGCTAATGATGTCTCTATTTTGTTTCTATGGTTTTCCACGGGATTTACATCCCATGGTAACTAGGATTTACACAAGCTCCAGTCTGGATCCAGAACACCTGAGAAGAGATGATGCTGACCCTCAGAGGACCCCAGATGATCCTAACCCTGAATCAACAAACACAACTAACAAATATTGCTACAAGTGTGACTGCATCATATAATAATTATTAATTATTAATAATATTAATAATGTTCATCTGGCTGACTACGTCTTGTATTAATTTTTCTACAAATCCTGTCATACGTGCACAAACTGACAGTCACCACTTATAAGCTATTACTAAATATTGTAGAAACATAATTTTCTGTAAAGTTGCTTTGTAACGATTTGTATTGTAAAAAGCGCTATACAAATAAACTTGAATCGAATTGAATTGAACTTGTCAATTGTAGGAATGATTTCACAGTGATACGTGATAGAATAGTGTCTCGGAAGCTGACTAGAGAAGAAAAACAAATAGAGAACAATTAACGTTGTTAGCTGACTCTCCCGGCACACATTCTGTTTCACGGTGAAAAAAAAATGTATAGAAGGGAATATGGGTGATATGTTCTGCTTTCATGGGATGTTTGTGACTGCCAAGTTTCAGCTATAGAAGCACACAACATCCAATAAGTGACGCTTGCTCGCTCTCTTTGGCTACCAAAGGAGCCCTATCAAGAGTTGGAAATATCAAACATGTTTGATATTTACGATTTGAGTTTGGCGACACTCAATCTCGATCGGGAGCAGTTAAGTAATTGAATAACACCACACAGTAGAGGATTGTTTAGACAAAAAATATATTGTGACAAGCCGAATCGGGCCACACTTCCCCAATCGTTCGGGGGTGCAAATCGGGCTTAAAATCATCTAGTGTGTGGCCAGCCTAACACTGAACAGAAAGGAACTTAAAATACACAGACCAAACTACGATAATGACTAGACACACCTGAACTGAAAGACAAAATCAAATCAAAAACTGTTAACTAACAAGACAGAAACAAAAAGTATGAACTAACAGAAACTGTGATTAAGTCCCCTGGAAGCTAAGATTAAAAGAAACTCGAATATTTTAACGAAACTAAACAAAATGGTAACTTGACTATTCATGTACACCTTTTAAAGTGTTACCAACAAATACAGTATGTGTACATATACACACACATCCAGCCAACCCCCCCCACACACACATATATATATATAAATAAAATAAAATAAAATATATATAAATATATATAAATAACATTGTACAGATATATTGTTTTTTCCCAGCATTCTTTATTCATCTCACCTGAAACAAACACAATTATATATTTCTCATTGAAACTCATTGAACTGCATGAACAAATATACATTTCTATTAGTCCTATTCAGTATTGCAAGTCATGAACTGAAAGGCACCAAAATTCTGCCCCACCATGCAATGGACATAAACCCCTAGTGGTGGTGGGGAGTTTTCAAAAATAATCAGTCAAACCTTCTTGAAAATATAAAAATCTTTGTACTTTACTGTGTAAAGTTATATCATTAAAAACCTTCAAGAGTTTTAGCATAATTCAAAACAGTAATTGAATTTATCTGGGTAAAATAAAGCTCTGTGTCCATTCTCAGAATTCAAAATGTTTTATCTTCACAGTTGTATTTTTTTTTTTTGGCAGCTAATGATAAAATGCTAACATTTCCCCCCATTTTTATGCATTATTTAAAAATCTCTGGGGGTCTGAAGAGTAAACACACTGAGTAAAATATTTGCCTATTTCCTGAGTTTGTTTGTATGGCTTGCTAGTCCGAAGAAAATGTGTACAGAAGACCTTGAAATGAAATTGAACGATGGACAGATGGATGTCAATGATATAAAAATGAAGTCATCAGTGCAGAAAAAATAGAGAGAGAGAGGCAAAGATAAACATGTCAATATGCACTGTTCTGAACAGATGGCTGCTTTTCCAAATAATCACAGACTTCAAGGGCAGGCCTGAGGGAGCTCAGTCTCTTTCCCATGAGTCTCTGCTGTTAAGGTTTTGTTTACAAAAAGACAAACATTTTCTCATCTTCCTTTCACCCTTTCTCATGCTCACTAAAGAGAGGTCATGTTATCTCTGCAATTTTGGGGACTTCTATAACGCTTAATGTCTAATGCACATAAATGTATAACTTTATTCTGCTCTTTATCGCGTGCTAATGAATATGTCTATCAGTGTCTTTAGAGAATATATAAAGGTTCTTGAAAATTTTCTTTAATAAAAAAATATAGAAAAGATCCTAAATCCTACAAGTTTAGTTTTTTCTACTACTATTATTATTATTATTGTGTATTTAGACTAGTGAGGCACAAGGACATCTCAGCATCTTCTTGAAAATAGTTGAGGCAACATCCGTGACATGTTCAGAAGTCTGGTCCATCCTTCTTCAGGTTTTTGTAGTCTGTGTTAATGGCCACAAACTAAAGAAGGAAAAATAGAAAACATACAACATCGATTGTTTGGCAGGTGGAGACGGACAGTGATGTTATATGCATTTATTTAGCAGCATTTAGTTTTCATTATCCATTGTGCTGAGAAGACTCATGATCTGGGCAAGTCAGCCCACCTCATGTGCCTCAATTCAGACCATCAGGGAATTAACACAGGAAATACCAAAACATCCTGTTCTACACTAATGAAGCCGCATGGTTGAGAAGTGAAACGTTGTGAAATTCTTCAAATTTAGAACGACATTAAGATAAAGCCACATATATTCTTTTGAAATGATCTGTGAGTCTTATTTGGGCTTCTGTTTCTGATTCTGACACATCTATGAACAATCATCAGCTCCCTAGTTACCTAAAATGCAGCTGGGATTTAATGTTTGCAATAATAACGTGCTCGAGGAGAGAAAGGTGGTGTCCCCCGCTATTTCAATGCAACTAAAACCTGCTCTTTTTACATATAACAAGTATACAAATAAAAAAATAACAAATATAAAAAAAACAATAATAAAAATAACTTAAAATGTTAATAAATACATATTTACCACTGCTTATATGATGTCAACAGTGGGCTTAAATACCTTGTACTGGTAGCTTGGACTGAGCTTATTCCAGGGCTCAGGGTTGCTTGTCTTGTTCCAGCTGCAAAGATAAAACATCTCAAATAAACCTTTTTTTCTTTTATTTCTTTTCTTTAGTACTGGGACAAAATTGACTTCTAACTAAATAACTATAGAAATAAATCTTATTAAACATTTTCAGTGGCATTAATGTTTGGTTTTCTCCTGCTAACATTTTCTTACAAAATTAGTTTTTTTCTTGTCATTACTCAGTATGAGTCAACATTGTCAGATAAGATATAACAATGCATTAAATAATTATTATAAATATTGTCAAACCTAGTATTTATTTAAGTAAATGAATGAAGACTATATGATGGTTTTGAATTGTTTTTCCACTTATTGAGTTGTGAGACAGAAAACATTCTTGATGCTTTTGCTGTTGACAAAACAACTTGATTTGCATAGGATACATTTATTAAATGCAACTGTGGTTTAATTTTTAAGGTTTTTATGGAAATAGGACCAAATTAATGATCCAAAAATAAAAATATAAAACGTCCCAGTGTCTAAAGTTAGTTAATAAGCTTTACCCATTAATGAGATTTGTTTAATGTAATAATTTCCTTACGTGACATGAGGTCCTCTGGCAAGACGAAACAAATAAAGGAACGCTCCACCCATGCCCAGACAGATGAAGAAAAACTGTGGGATTAGCTGTGAAAGATGATATGATTTATTAATTGCTCTCTTTCAAAGTGCTGTAAAACAAAAAGTCCTTTGTGTAGTCATATCAGAAGTTTGAATAGAATTGTATTTTTCCTTTATTAGAAAAAAACAATAAAATCACTAGTGTCACAGATCCAGTTGTTCTATTTTCAAGCTTTCATGTTATGTTTTATTTTTAATATTTGAAGAGCATCCACAGTAGATAAGCATAATAATACTACACTTTTACTCAGTAATGTTTCAGTTGCTCAGTTGTTAAATAAAAAAAAAAAAAAAAAAAAAAGACATTAAATCCCACTGACCATGCAGTACTATTTAATTTATTTTATTATCCTGAGCACTCAAGGAGATATTTCTGCATTATTTCAAGGAACCTATTCAAAGTAGCTGATTGTTTATTAAATAAAAATAAATATTTTTAGAAAACAGGTTTAAAATACTCACTCCTGGATGTTTCTTGACCTGATCTCGGACTTTCCGCAGCATCTTTACTGGAGAATAAAGAGCAGAACTGTGTGTGTCTCTATGTGTGTTGCAACTGCTATGAAAGAGGGTGGGGATAAATGGGAGGTTGCTCAAGCTCAAGGAAAGAGGGAAAGATTAAGAGAGAGAAAGGGAGAGGGTGTGAAACCACAACACGTTTTTTTATTTAATTAGCAATTACATAGTGACACTTAGGGTGTGGTGTATTCACACCTGGAAAGTCTGCTAGTTCACTTGCTTTGGTCCAGACCAAATACAATGTTGATTTTTTTAGTCTGATCCGGTTTGCTTTTACACTGCCATTTTTTTGCAAGTGAAACAGAAATTGTAAACAAAACCACATGTGTGCCAAGATCATCCATTCATCGGACATAAATGATCAAGCAGGGAAAAACAGGAAGTGCAAAAACAGGTTTATCATGAGATATCCGTAGTTCAATTTTTATTCTTTTACTTATTTGATACTAACACAATATGAAAAAAATGTACATAATAGAAAAATCCAAAACAAAAACTCTTATTATATGTAATCCATAAAGAAGCATTTCTTTCTAAATGTGCATCCATTAATGAGATGGCGAGTCAGGATCATCAACTTTATTGTGACACCGACTCATAAAACACTAGTTTAGTAATACTGTAAATAATTCAAATATCTCCTTACTATTTTCCCCCTACATAGTCATGGTAATTTTTACGGCATGCTTTAGCCTATTTAGCACACTCATGTCATGTTACTGTGCACCATGGTCCCGAAAACTCACAATCTGCAAGTGTTTTTAAGCATTGTAGACGGCGGGTCGGTTGATGGGAAAGGAAGCTTTGAGACCATTCCAGCCGGAGAGGTATTCCTGAAATCATGTTTAAGAATGGCTTCTTGAGAAGCATGTTTGGTGTCTGATCTGTGTTGAGACCAGAGTGGGATGAATGTTTTATTCTGGAGCCAAGTCTAAATTTCTAGAAATGGGAAATGAGACGAAGAGTCGGCTACGAGATTGAGTCCTGGTATATGAGTTGATCAGAGAAGGAATTGTTGTTGAGCAGAGATGAAGTGAGCCTATGCATGAATTGCATAACTGCCAAACATGATCATCCCTTAATGGCTGTTATGAATATGGGATATATTTCATAATGCTGTGGAGAATGCTCTTGACTGTGGAAACTGAACTCCGGAGGTTGTTCGGAATCAACCCTGTAGCCACCATATTAACTGCTGTGGATAGTTGGATGCCGGGATGAGAGACATAGACATTATGGAAAAGAAGTTTTGTTCCATGATGATAGGTGTTGTTGCTGGAGGCACATTTTTATTGCATGCTTATCTAATGTGATGGTTGCTGCTTTGACAGAATGTCTGACGTGAAGGATTTCACTAGAGGAATTATCTGGATGGCATTGTTAAGGTGGCCTAGAAGTCCTTGTAACTAATTCATACATCTGTCTAGCTCAGATGAAGTGTAAGGCTCTGAGGTTTTTACTCTGCTAATGGAAGGAAGAGTTCAGTGGAAACGTAGATGAGTGTGAAAATCCTAATTATGGCGGTGCAGATGAAGGTGCAATGATTTGAAATCTTCGAGGATGTATACGGCATAAAGGAGTCTGTGGTTGTTAGTAAGAATTTATCGTAGCTTTGCAAAGAGAGTCTAAAATCCTAGGGCTGCTTCTGCAATTGAATGTTATGGTGAAGCAATGGCACCTTCCCAGAAGCCTCACCAGATTCTTGATGGCATCAGTGGTTTCGGCTTTGGTGAGCCAACATCCGTGCCCTGCTAAGTGAATGAGTTTGCTGGGGTTATGATTATACAGTTAATGGTTGACATGTGAGCATCGTGGGGAGAAAATGAGTTGATTTTTAATTAAACCTCTTCTGCTAGTAGCCTGTCAACTATATCAGGTTCTTGAAAGGAGTGCGGTGTTGCTTTGCAAGTCACTCTGCTGGTGTCGTAGGGTTGTGAGGGCAGGACTTTCTCGCATGGGCTCCGTCACAGAACATGCAGGTGTGAAGGAGCATGCAGTTAGACAAGGGGCAGCCCAGATGATTGAGGTTGTGTTACATTTACATTTTATCATTTAGCAGACGCTTTTATCCAAATGAGAACAATAGAAGCAATCAGACCAGCAAGAGAACAACAAGAGTATACAAGTGCCATGACAAGTCTCAGTTAGTCTAGTACAGAACATGAAGCCAGGTTTTTTAGCCATATTGCTGAAAAATGGCTGAAGTAAGGGTGGAATAATGGATGCTAGGATGAAAGGATGTCTTTGAGTGGGGGAGGGGGATACTGAGGATGAGAGGAGATTTGTGGGGGAAGAGGTAGAGTGAGGGAGGGAAAGAGGGAGAGAGTGCTAGATGGAGGTAGGGAGAGTGCGATTGGAAGGTATAGAGAGGGGATAATTGAGTAATATAGTTTAATTTAATGCCAGATGCAAATGCAATAAAACATCTTAATTCTAAAACTAAAGCTATTGAGCATTATTAGAGATGCAAGGGCCCTATTGCTGTAAATGGCTGAAGGAAGGGTTGAAGAATGGATGGTAGGATGAAAGGATGTTTTTGAGTGGGGGAGTTTTGAGGATGAGAAGGTATTGGTGGAGGGAGTGGGTAGAATGAGGGAGGTAGAAAGGAAGGTAAAGAGAGAGAGATAGGGAGGTATAGACACGGGAGAATAAGAAGCTATTAACAATAACATCTTAAAATCTAAAACTTTCTATGTAGCTTTTGAGAACTATTCGAAACACGAGAGCCATATTGCTGTAAACGGGTAAAGGAAGGGTGGAAGAATGGATGTTGGGATGAAAGGATGTTTGTAAATGAGGTGTGTTGGAAGATGGAGGGAGGGAGGGAGGTTAACATGAACTAAGAATTAATAATGCTTCTACATCATTTATTATTCTTAGTTCATGTTAATTTCAACATTTACTATTGCATTATTAAAATCAAATGTTGTGCTTGTCAACATTATTTAATCCACTGTGAATTAACATAACTATTAATCAGCAACTGTATTTTCATTAACTGACATTAACAAAGATTAATAAATACTGTAATAAATCTATTATTAATTATTTGCTCATGTTAGTTAATACATTAACTAACATTAAATAATGGAACCTTATTTTAAAGTGTTATCGATCATTTCTTCCCTACTTGACTTTTAACACATTACATGTGTTTACTTACAGGGATATTTTATAATTTCTAAATGCACATCCTCACCCATCTGTCACAATATTTCAAATCTGTGGTATAAATATATATTTGTGTTGGAAAGCGTATTAATTTGTTTGCTTTTTGCTAAATGTTTACCATTTATTTTCTGAGTTTACATTTTGTTTTTAATATTGCCAGGTTCTGTCCTCCATGAAGATTGCTAATCAATGTATGTATGAAAGAGCATGAGTGATGGGTCATGCCTCATATCTCAAAGCTATGTTTGCTGAAAGAGCAGCCTGTCATCAAGCTCGCCATTATGTTGAAGATCTGATCTCTTCATCTGTTCATGGAATAAATGGCAATAATGATGCTGGTTACAGGGGACAAAACACCAGACTATCCTGCCACTGAGCTTTGAGCTGAAGCAGATGTTGGAACTGAATGAAAGATCAAATACTGACAGCAAAGATCTCTCACTCATGCAGCAGGTGGAAGCACTATGTGTCACCTCTCATTCACAAAAACTGTTGTGAAAGATCCATGACCACAGCAACATACCATACACGAACACAAACCCCTGAGCCATGTTAGACCTGTGGCAAACGATACCTTTGATGGTTTCAGTCAGGGTGAAGCAACTAATGTTCTTCCTACACAGGGCAATAAAACAACTAGCTTATAATAGTCACAAGTCAACCATTCCTCAAATTGTTCTATTAAAAAGAGAATTGTTGTCTGGCTAAATACTTATTTATAGTATACGCTGTTTTAGATTTAGTGGTACTAAGGAAGAGATAGTTTGAGAGAATCACAGCACCCCCACAATTTTGCATCTCCTCACAATCCCACATGCAGTGAAATAAAATACTGTATGCTGATGTACTGTAAAGAAGTATATTAGTTTTAGAAGACTGTTTTGCTGAGTTTAATGACATATGATAATATGACAGCTGAGTTGTAGATCCCGACAAAGGGTCGCTACACTGTGAGGCATACAAAATCATAGTTGGAATGAAGTCTATGCTGACCACATGTCTGTCAGATATGTTAATGCTCGGTATATGGCACCCATGTGTGGCAAAGTAGTACATTTACATTTTATTTTCATACTATAGTGTGTAAATCTCAGTCAAGTATTTATGGATTGTACTTGTGCTTTCAAGTATATTTAATATTGTACAATGAAATATCCTCTTGTAAATCTTGAATCTAATCTTGCTTCTTATTTCAGAGTTTTCTTTACAATTCCCATCCAATGTGTAATTTGGTAACCCCAACAACTTTGTGGCGAAAAAGTTTCCAATAATGACAGTGTGGGTAGATCTAAGGAAGTTCTAAGCGGCCATGCATTATAATTTTTTTCTCGTTATCTCGACATAACGAAAGTTTGTTTTCACGGTATAACGACATGACAGTTTTACTGTTGCTATAGTAACGAACTCCACTTTGACAGGCATCTGATGGACAGTCATGCAGACGCTCTTACTGTAGCCTATATTTAGATAATTCTGCTTCGCCTAGGTAATAACGTCTACAATACTGTACATAAATAAAGGCTGATCAATCACTGTTGATTTTTCCAGAGACAGTACACCAAACGTATAGTTTTTGTAATTAACATGTTTAAATGGCACTTCAGAAGGATGTAGAACTATTTTGAGATCTTTTAGAGCTGCTTGGATTAAACTCACTTTTAATTTTCCCTTTATTTGACATAAAATTATATATAATTTGTAATTTTTAGTAGTCATTATATGCTGTGACAAATATCATGTGCGTTACCAGCTTCTGTTTGAAAAGAGCATTCATGTGTATGTGTAGTGTATGTGTGTGTGTAGAAAAAAACAATTACAACATTATAGAACAAAACTGAATTAAATTAGCCTATGCACTTTACATATACATCACATTTCTCATCAATATGGTTAACTATAAAGATTAATAATAAGGAAAAAAAGCACATCACAAATAGCCTACATCGTTAAATCCTGTCCTACTGTAGATACACAGAACATCTCGGCTTATTAACTACCTAATCATGTGCCTCAAAGAAGCACAAATAAAGATACAGGTGCAAACAGAATACAGTGACGTCACCTTGGTTTCGATAAGCAGTTATTTTATGACACAGAATGCATTGGTGAAACTCATGCATCTAGCAAGAACTTAATACACAAAATAATCATATTGATTCAAGCATTTAACATTTATGAATTAATTAAATGTCAGTAATGAACAAGACTGCACAAATTATAGCGATCACAGGGAAGCTCCGCGTACAGTAAAGTGGATAGTGTACAACACCCCATCAATTATACTCAGGTCTATAGCGCCACCTGCTGGCGCAGTTTTATAAGTTCTTAGAGAAAATAAAGTCGTTATAACGAGAAAATGACTTTTGTTATGTCGAGATAAAGAGAAAATTAAGTCGTTATAACGAGAAAATGACTTTTGTTATGTCGAGATAACGAGAAAATTAAGTCGTTATAATGAGAAAACGACTTTCGTTATGTCGAGATAACAAGAAAACTAAGTCATTATAACAAGAAAATGACTTTATGTCGAAATAACCAGAAAATTAAGTTGTTATAACGAGAAAACAAGAAGGACAAAAATTATAATGCATGGACGCTTAGAACTTCCGTATAGAACTGAATTTTTAAGTGGGTCAAAAGAATTTAATGTTGTAAAATAAATGAAAAAGTGTTTATGGTAGGGCATACTTCATTTTCGGCTCATCCAAGGATAATTAACTTCTTGTCCTCGTAAAGAAACAGTAGATAATATTAACTAATTCCAAAATATTTTTGTACATTGTGCCAAATGATTTTTTTTTTTTCATAAATGTTGGCAACTGCATTTTAAAAATGCCCTTGAGTGTGATGGTAGTGTTTTAGGTCTCACGGTAATTACAGAGATCATTTTTGCATCTAGAAGAGGTGGCCTACACTTCGATGATTCATTTGTTTCAAGTAAATATTTTCCCAGATACCTATGAAACCAAAATACAATTTTCTGGAAGGTTTGTCAAACCTGAGAAAGCAGGGTCAAGCCAGTTTCTGAAAGAGAGGTAACTTATACTCAGAATAATTTACCATGGTAACTTACTCTGTGAACCTAACTTGGTTGGGAGCAGGTTTTCTTCGGTAAACCCAGAGTTTCTTTCTGTCTACAACACTTTTTAAAGCAAAAGCAATGTTTAAATACCTCATTCAATCATGCTCCAAAAAAAAAGAAAAGAAAAAAAGAAGCTTTTCTTAAGTGAGTATTTGGAATCTAAATTAAGTGCATTTTACTTAAAGCAAGAAAAATGAAGAATACTGAATCCTGCACTGTAGATGAGGAGGATGCATTAATTGGTAGGGAATTACATTTACATCAGGACAGGATTGTTTAGATTTTTTATATTGCCATATCCGCATGCATATTTATTTGAGCAGAACTATTTTAAATAGTAGTTTTCTATAAAACATTAAGGATGCAGAGCACATTAGTAAGGCCGCTGTATGCAGAGCAGAAAGGAAAGTGTGTCTTGATCTCATGCTCTTATAATTGTGCCGTTTTCTGAGCACAAACTCATGGAAAATGAAGCTGATTACTGTATGGAATGGAAGGGCAGTTGGAGATATATGCCGTAACCACCACCACAGTAATTCAATTTATTTATCTTTGTTTCCTACAAATACAAAAGCAACAGTTATAATTTTTTCCAGTTGGATTTTAATATTCTTCTAACACTTGATTTTGTGGCCATCTCCTCTTCATCTTGTGGAGAGCCATCCAAAGTGGAATTAGCATCGTCAAGGAAACAGCTCTCCCAAATCACTTAATGACGGATACGTTCTGATCTTTTGCACCTGAACTGCATTAAACAGAGAAGGAAGTGTGAGCTAGATCTCCAGATCTCATCTAATGTTTTTCTCTCCTTCTGCTTGCATCTTTCAGCGACTAATGAGCACCTTGCACATGGACACAGATTGCACAGCATGAAGCCATGCTTCTAAGCAGGACCCCCTCCACCAGAGCACCGCCCACCGATTACCTCACTTTTGTTAAAAAAATGACTCCTCCTGGGGATTGTTCTTGCATTCAACACCTTGTTAGTGTCTGTGCTTTTCACACACCTTGCCTCATTATTTTTGCGAGCATTCTTACTGTTGGATGAGTAGAATTCAGATTTCATTTCATTACTGTAATTAAGAAATGCAACAGTTTGGATTAGAGAACATTTAATTGTAAAAAGAGCACACTGAAATAGACACATAATGATATTTATTTAATATGTCAAATGCTTAGGCATGTAGCCTACACTCTACAAACTAAAGTTTTAACTTGATTAAATTATGTTTTTATACTTCATGTTTAGCTGCTTTTTTCTTTTGCCTCTAGGATATGATGAAAAATAATATAACTTCAATAATATACCATTCTGACACGTTTTACCTTTGATATTATAATCATTATAGTGATTAAGAATTAAAGTTACGTATTGACTCGAAAGTATGTGGACATCTTTTTGGCGGGTGCTGTTGCCATGGTGAATCATAGTTTCAGAGCACCACTGATCATGGCTTTTTATAGTCGTGGAACACACATTTAACTCAGAGTCAACCTACTCAACCTTAACTCATTTCAGCTGTTCTGAACCCAAAAATTCTAAGTTTCCCATCTCAGGGTAGGTCAACTCCGGGTTCAAGTTTCAAGATTAATTACTCTGGTAGAAGGGTTTCCTTGGGCTTAAAGGGGGTCATGTTGGCATGATAAGGTGTCTGCTTTAATAGTCTTCAAACCAGGAAGATAGGTTAACAGTGAAATCAATCTTTTGGCAGATCGCAAATATACCACATTCTTGTAGTCAGTTTATGGCTGCAACTACCAGCTATTTTTGTATCGATTAATCTATCGAATAATTTAGCAGTTAATCTAATCAATACATTTTTCAGCAAAAATTTCCAATTTTACTTGCAAACATTTGATTTAACTTGCAGCTTTACCAATCAAAAGTGTACCATAGAAATTATAAATGTAAATAAGCCCTTGAAAAAAAATGTAAACTAAAAGAGTAAAGATGTAGACAAACCTTATATAAATTACAAAACTCTGAGAAAGTCAGCACATTCTGAATGCCAATATATCATATATATACATGTTCTGGGTTCTGTTCATTACTATTCACACTACTGCTTAAGTTCAACCCCAACAGTTTGGTTTTCACATTAAACAAATGCAATGTTAAAAGATCACTGGAATCAAGTATTGAAATTTAAGTAGTCTATGAAATTTTTCCCAGCATGATGAAAAAATAAACAGAGGCCTTCAGTAGTAAAAGTCCAAATTAAATCCACATTTCTATGACATCCATTCCAATTTGTTGATTTTGATTGTTAATAAATCTCTTTTTCATTTACATTTATGCATTTAGTAGATGCTTTTATCCAAAGCAACATACAGTGCATTCAGGCTAACATTTTTTTTACCTAACATGTGCTCCCGGGGAATCGAACCCACAACCTTGCGCTGCTAACGCAAGACTCTACCAATTGAGCATTATTGTACAGATAATTTAAATGATTTGATTATAATTTTTATTATTTTTAAATAATTAAAGAAATACTCTATAGACTGGGAATAAGATTGCATTTTCACATTTTGCATACGCATTACAAAGTTAATTATTTTTACATGCAATGATACAAAATAAAACCAAAAAAAAAAAGAAAAAAAGATTTGTAATGAAGAAAAAATATGTAGACAAATATGAATAAATGTTGTGCGTGGCGCAAATCTTGCAGCCTGATATTTTAAGGAATAGAATACACTTTTTTTTTAAATAAATTTTTTGAGTTTTACTTAAATTGTATGAAAGCAAGTAAATAAGGCTCCCTTTAAAATCACTGAATTTGTCAATTATTGAAGCTATTTTTTACATTGTGTGCACTTTGTTGATTATAATGAGAAAACTTGTGTTTAAACGTGAGGACATTTTATTAATCCATCCATTCTTTTCAGTTTCAATGATTTAGCTAAATCGTGGACAGGTTTAATTTATTCTTTTCTTGTTCTAGTTTGGCCTAAATAATGGAAGCAAAATTATTCAGTGCCTCACGTTTTACTAAAATAATGGAAATTATTTATAAAACACACAACAATTTCTTAATCAGTGTACAGACAGATATTTTTCCCCAAGTAGTTATGTCAAAATAAATGACAGGGAACAAATTATAACTTTTAGTTATCTAAGAAATTAACATTAACTTCATAAGTAGACTACTAAATTTTCATTTGTGAATATGACAAAAAAACAGCAACAGAAAAACTAGACTAGAACACTTTGTTGGCATTAATGGAAGTGCATTAGCATGGTTTAAATCGTACTTATATGACCGCCATAAATTTGTAGCAGTGAATGAAGAGGTATCCTATCGATCACAAGTGCAGTATGGAGTACCTCAAGGCTCAGTACTAGGGCCTCTACTCTTCACGCTTTAAATGTTACCCTTGGGAGATATCATCAGGAAACATGGTGTTAGCTTTCACTGTTATGCTGATGATACTCAGCTCTATATTTCTTTGCAGCCCAGCGAAACATACCAATTTGAAAAACTAACGGAATGCATAGTTGATATAAAAAACTGGATGATGAGTAATTTCTTTCTGCTAAATTCTAAAAAAACAGGTGTTAATTATAGGACCTAAAAACTCTGCATGCAATAACCTAGAACGCTATCTAAGACTTGATGGCTGCTCTGTCAATTCTTCGTCATCAGTGAGGAATCTAGGTGTGCTATTTGATAGCAATCTTTCCTTAGAAAGCCTAGTTTCTAGCATTTGTAAAACTGCATTTTTCCATCTCAAAATATATCTAAATTATGGCCTATGCTCTCAATATCAAATGCAGAAATGTTAATCCATGCATTTATGACCTTAGATTAATGTAATGCTTTATTGGGTGGTTGTTCTGCAAGCTTAGTAAACAAACTACAGTTAGGCAAAAATGCAGCAGCAAGAGTTCTTACTAGAACCAGGAAGTAAGATCATATTAGCCCAGTTCTGTCAACAGTGCACTGGCTCCCTATTAACCCTTGTGGGTTGTTGGGGACGTTTTCGTCCACTAGGGGGTAAAGTTGAGTCTTATTTTGGCCACAATTTTCTCTGTGTTTGAGCTAATGGAATGATTTTTGGTGACAAATCTTATTTTGACCCATATTTTGGGAAAATGCTTTGAAATTTTTCAAAAACTCAACGGTACACTGTGGGCAAATTCACTACCCTTTCAGGATGTTCGTGGATGAAAACATCCACTAAATTAAACTGCTGTAAAAATGTATCAGATAAATATTTTTTTCAATTTTTTTTGCATAAATCTATTAATCAACCTCAGTCCTGATCAAAAACTATCAAATTTAAAAAAAAAATCCAAGATTTAAACTTTTTAGTTACCAAGTTCATAAATGATGTCACTGATTTGGGAAAAAAAAACCACACAAAATTACATATTTTCAATATAAAAAAGTGACTGTGGACTGGATTTTTTTTTTAACCTTTTATCACAGTCTTGGGCATGTCAAAGATTATTAAAAAGATTGGCTTTGATGCATTGTTAGTTTTTGTGTAGCATTAGATTTAAATTTTTTCTCCCTAATTTGTTGTTGGTGGCTGTTTTTGCCCCGTTGACTTTCATTATAACGACATTTTTTGATTGCAAAGCCATGACACCATATAATCATGCATTCTTGATTGTTTGTGGTTTTCACTTTTGGGAAGAGGTAAAAAAATGTATTTTTACAGTTAATCACTAGGTGGGACCATTAACCCTTTAGATAGGCCTGTGCTTGGTTTCTGGCTTGTATATGGAGTATAACAGCAAATTATAGTGTTTGTGTGTGTGTGAGATTCTTGATTGTTGGTGGTTTTCCCTGTTGGGAAGAGGTAACATTTGTTATTTTTTACAGTTGATCACTAGGTGGGACCATTAACCCTTTAGATAGGCCTGTGCAAAAAAGGCTTAGTTTCTGGCTTGTATGGAGTTATATGGAGTATAATAGCAAATTATAGTGTGTGTGTGTGTGTGTGTGATAGACAGCGAGAGAGAAAGAGAGGGTGTGAGAGAGACCTTTGTGCACTTACCTTGATGTACAGTATTTGAAGAAAATCTAAATATGCACCTCATGCTCTCAGAACTACATGGAGTAAACAATAAAAAAAGAAGTGTGTTTATGCACCTGCTGCCTTTTGATGGTGAAAAGTACAGATGGCCTATATGTGAAATGCTCCTCTTTTCTTGATGGTAAAGCCAGTTTAAAACCTTAAAATCCTGTAAAAAAAAACTACTTCGCATCAAATTTATGAACATAATGTATTATGAACCAAAATGCAATACCAACTTCAAATAAGCTGCAGCTCGCTGGAGGGGTCACGCTACATAATCATTTCTAAAACTTTGGTACAAGTCAAGCCCTTTCTCGTGTTGCTTGCTGCTCTTCTCACCATTAAATATCCAGCACGATGGGATGCAAGTGTTTAAATCCACTTACTTTGCTTTTGTTTAATCTATTCGCTTGTTAAGTCTGACGTCACGTAGCAGCACTTCCATGTCCAAACGCTCTATCAGTTACCATGAGAAAACAACAAAAGGTGCTAATATAAACTCACAATGTGATAGAATACTAGTGAAAAAGTTATAATATTAACCTTTAACTCCATACCGAAGTACCAGATAGCCAGAAAATGAAAATATAAATATAAAAAGAATATATAAAAATTATTTGTGTTTCGGACGCTGTGAGCACGGAGACTGTCGTGTATATCGTAAGTTTGAAAGCGTTCAACTTAAATTATCAATATGAATAAACAGTGTGCATAAACGACTGCTGAGGTCATATTCTCAAGTGAAGCGAGTTGAGGCCTGGACCCGGAAACAGCGCTTCTTACGTCGTCACTTAACAACCGAATACTTTCACCACCATTAAAAGGCAGCAGGTGCATAAATACACTTTTGTTTACTCCATGTAGTTCTAAGAGCTGAGGTGTAAATTGTGATTTTCTGAAATACATTAAGGTAAGTGCGCAAAGGTCTCTCTCACACACACTCTCTCTCTCTCTTTCTCACACACACACACATACACACTCAATATAATATGCTGTTATACTCCATATAGCTTCATATACAAGTCAGAAACTAAGCTTTTTTTGCACAGGCCTATCTAAAGGGTTAATGGTCCCACCTAGTGATCAACTGTAAAAATAACAAATGTTACCTCTTCCCAACAGGGAAAACCACCAACAGTCAAGAATCTCACACACACGTAAACACTATAATTTGCTGTTATACTCCATATAACTCCATACAAGCCAGAAACTAAGCCTTTTTTTGCAAAGGCCTATCTAAATGTTTAATGGTCCCACCTAGTGATCAACTGTAAAATTAAAAATTTTTACCTCTTCCCAAAAGGGAAAACCACAAACAGTCAAGAATGCATGATTACATGGTGTCATGGCTTTGCAATCAAAAAACAACAAATTAGGGAGAAAAAAATTAAATCTAATGTTGCTAACTAAAAATTAAAAATGCATCAAAGCCAATGTTGCTACTAATCTTTTACATGCCCAAGACTGTTATAAAAAGTAAAAAAAAATCCATCCACAATTACTTTTATATTGAAAATAAGTCATTTTGTGTGGTTTTTTTTTCCCAAAAAAAAGACAGCAGTTTAATTGAGTGGATGTTTTCATCCCGAACAACTCGAAAGGGTAGTGAATTTGAACAATCCACAAGAGTTAAGCAACGTATAGATTTTAAAATCTTGCTTATTACCTATAAAGCCCTGAATGGTTTAGCACCTCAGTATTTGAATGAGTTCGTGTCACATTATAATCCTCCACGTCCACTCAGGCAATTTAATAATAGCTAGAATATCAAAATCAACTGAGGGTGGAAGATCCTTTTCCTATTTAGCGACTATGGAATAACCTACGTAACATTGTTCAGGAGGCAGACACACTCTTGCAGTTTACATCTAGATTAAAGATCTATCTCTTTGACCTTGCTTACAAATAACACACCAATACGCTTCTAATATCCAAATCTTTTAAGGATTTTTAGGCTGCATCAATTAGGTAAACCGGAACAACTGAGCCTGGTTTCTCCCAAGGTTTTATCTCCATTCTGTCACCGAATGGAGTTTTCGATCCTTGCAGCTGTCGCCTATGGCTTGCTTAGTTGGCGACACTTCATTTACAGTGATATCATTGACTTGATTGCAAATGATTGCACAGATATTATTTAAACTGAATTGAGCTGAATGATGACATCAGTGAATTCAAAGATGAAGTAACTTTATATGTCATTTTGCATTATTGACACATTTCCACTGATGTTGTTCAGTTTCTTTGACACAATCTTTTTTGTTAAAAGAGCTATATAAATAAAGGTGACTTGACTAGACTTAGCTCATGAGATACACAGATACTTGGTTTACTAGAATTGGACAATATTTTAATACTATTTAAAGATTTTTTTTAAATGACAAAATGTCTAAGGCCATCTCAAGTCGAAGGGCAAACTCATCTAATCTGCGGCCTATTATGCATCAAACTAAGATTGATGTAAAGACACAAAGCACAGCCATCAAGTTAGCATCTTTAAACATTCGCTCACAAAAAAGTAAATAATTTCTAATCAATGACTTTATAACCACAAACAATCTGGATTTTATGTTTCTAAATGAAACATGTCTAGAAGACAGCTGCAGTGCAACAGTCCTCAATGAAGCAGCCCCTCCTAACTTCACTTACATGAGTGTCTGCAGGACTGTTAGGAGAGGTGGGGGTGTAGCTGCTCTATTTAAAGATGTCTATCAATGCAAGCAAGTGTCATTTGGTCAGTACTTGTCTTTTGAATATCTAGGGATTGTGCTGAAAGGTGCTCCACGCATTCTGTTTATTATTATTTACAGGCCCCCAAAATACTCTCCAACCTTTGTTGAAGAGGTCACAGAAATGTTATCAATGATTTCCTCAGAGTTTGACTGTTTTGCTATTGCAGGTGATTTTAATATTCACATAGATAATGCAGAAAACAAAACTACAAAAGAAATGATAACAGTTCTAAACACTTTTGACTTGATTCAGCATGTGCATGGACCCGCACGCAACGGTGGACACACTCCACCTTTATCTTAATTAAGATAAAGAATTAATCATCAGCTAGACTTAATCATCAGTAGGGGTCTAAACATTTAATCCATTGTTATTAAGGACATAGCACTATCTGATCACTTCTGTATTTTCTTTGATATATTGATCTCTGCTAGCACTGAATCTAGATCGGTCTCTGTCAGAAGGAGATGCATTAACGAGAACACAAGTGTACTATTTATGGAGGCTATATACTTAACACCAAGCATTTCTGCAGACTCTGTTGATATTCTCCTTGATTTCTTCAACTCAAAAGTTAAGAATGTTATTGATGATATTGCTTCAATAGTAGTCAGTAAGAAAACAAACAGACAGAAGATCAACAGCAGTTCAGACTATGAAAAGACAAAACTTGAAATTCACTATAGCATCTATAAAGACAGCCTTCATTCTTTTAATGTGAAAAAGCTAGACAGAATTTCTTCTCAAACCTTATAAACAGTAACTTAAATAACTCATACTCTTTTTGCCACTATTGAGAGACTGACAACCCCCCCAAGTCAGATTCCCAGTGAAATGGGAAAATCGTCAACCTGCTATCTTGACACACTTCCCACATCTTTTTTTCAAAATTGTGCTTTACTGCTTAGAAGCAGATCTTTTAGAAGTGGTGAATGCCACACTTCTTTCTGGGACGTTTCCAAACTCCTTAAAAACTGCAGTTGTTAAGCCCCTCCTGAAAAAGAGCAATCTTGATAACACCATTTTGAGCAATTTTAGACCAATATCTAATCTTCCTTTTATAGGCAAAATAATAGAAAGGTAGTTTTTAATCAGCTGAACAAATACTTAAACTCAAATGGATACCTGGACGATTTTCAATCTGGTTTTCGACCGCATCACAGCACAGAGACAGCACTCATTAAGATAATAAATGATATTCGCTTAAATTGTGACTCTGGCTGGCAAAATATTGGTGCTGGTATTGCTAGATCTCACTGCTGTGTTTAACTGTCGATCATAACATACTACTAGAGAGACTGGAAAACTGGGTCAGGCTTTCTGGGATGGTACTCAAATGGTTCAGGTCATACTTAGAAGGGAGAGGTTATTATGTGAGTCTAGGAGAGCATAAGTCTAAGTGGACGTCCATGACATGCGGAGTCCCACAAGGCTCAATTCTTGCACCGCTCTTGTTTAGCCTGTATATGCTCCCACAAAGTCAAATAATGAGAAAGAACCAAATTGTCTATCACAGCTATGCTGATGATACCCAGATTTACCTAGCCTTATATCCAAATGACTACAGCCCCATTGACTCCCTCTGCCAATGCATTGATGAAATTAATAGTTGGATGTGCCAGAACTTTCTTCAGTTAAACAAGGAAAAAACTGAAGTCATTGCATTTGGAAACAAAGATGAAGTGTTCAAGGTGAATGCATACCTTGACTCTAGGGGTCAAACAACAAAAAATCAAGTCAGGAATCTTGGTGTGATTCTGGAGACAGATCTTAGTTTCAGTAGTCATGTCAAAGCAGTAACTAAATCAGCATACTATCATTTAAAAACATTGCAAGAATTAGATGTTTTGTTTCCAGCCAAGACTTGGAGAAACTTGTTCATGCCTTTATCACCAGCAGGGTGGACTATTGTAATGGTCTCCTCACCGGCCTTCCCAAAAAGACCATTAGACAGCTGCAGCTCATCCAGAAGGCTGCTGCCAGGATTCTGACTAGAACCAGAAAATCTGAGCATATCACACCAGTCCTCAGGTCCTTACACTGGCTTCCAGTTACATTTAGGATTGATTTTAAAGTACTTTTACTCGTATATAAGTCACTGTAATGAATTCAGGCTCAAGCTCGGCTGAGAAGGAAGGAGAACGGAGTCGGCGTTCTGAGGCTCGTGGGAATATTTATTAAACTCAAAAAGAAACAAAGTTGCACCATATGCGCTTCACTTCACACGTTCACTGAACACTATTCACTGTTTTCTGGTCTACGGTCTCTCCCGCACGTCTGCTGCTTTCTCCCACGAGTCCTCAGCTCTCTCAGTCTCTGCCGGTTCGCGGGCGGCTTAAATGCCGATTCCCCACGCCAATCACTGCAACGAGAACCAGGTGTTACTTGTTTCTCACCTGAACCACTTACCACCGCTAATCTCCTCACTCTCTCTCCCGTCGCAGACCTCGCTGAACCACGCCTCCGTCGCCACAGTCACTAAATGACCTAGGACCGAAATATATTGCAGATATGTTCACTGAATATAAACCTAACAGAGCACTCAGATCATTAGGATCGAGTCAGTTAGAAATACCAAAGGTTCACACAAAACAAGGGGAGTCCTCCTTTAGTTACTATGCTGCCCGCAGTTGGAATCAGCTTCCAGAAGAGATCAGATGTGCTAAAACACTAGTCACATTTAAATCTAGACTTAAAACTCATCTGTTTAGCTGTGCATTTATTGAATGAGCACTGTGCAATGTCCAAACTGATTGCACTATATTTTCAGTTTTTTTTGGTAAAATCATTTTCTGTTTTGAACTCATTTTAAATAAGTACATTTTTTAATAATTTTAAAAGGTTTAAACTTGCTTGTTTTATTCTTGTTATTATTTTTCTTCATTATTATTTAACTTTCTTTTATGTAAAGCTGTCACGTTTGGGTACACAGGAGACAAGAGATCCAATCGCAGTGTGAGATTTATTGGGCAATCCAAAATCAGAGTCAAAACAAGCCGGGGTCGTAACCAAACATCCTCCACGGAGCAGTTACCAGATGCTCCACCCGAACCCAAGACGAGACCAAGGAACACGGAGACCAGGAGGGAGGTGGAGTGGAGGAGGACCAGGGGAGGGACGGATGGCCAGGTAAAAATGGGGAAACAGAGACAAGAAGTGCAAAACAAAAACAGGGAGCCCAGGAGGGAGGTGGACCGGCGGAGGATCAGGGGGAGGGACGGAGGACCAGGTCCATAGAGGGAAACAGAGAGAAAAGGGCAAAAAACAAAACAAAACAACAACAAAACACATGTCCAGGAAGGATAGAAAGTTCAGTGGCCCAGGGCCGAACCGACAGGGCAGTAATCCAGGGTGGAGCAAGGTGGAACTGGAGCCATGCGGTTGAGTCAGAAACCCACCAGGGCGGCGCAGAAGACCACCACATCCGTGCGGTCGGAACAGAAGCCCACCAGGGTGGCGCAGAAGACCACCACAACCGTGCGGTCGAAACAGAAGCCCACCGGGGTGGTGCAGAAGACCACCACAGCCGTGCGGTCGAGACAGAAGCCCACCAGGGCGGCGCAGAAGACCACCACAGCCGTGCGGTCGAGACAGGAGCCAACCAGGGCGGCACAGAAGACCACCACATCCGTGCGGTCGAGACAGAAGCCCACAAGGGCGGCGCAGAAGACCACCACCTCCGTGTGGTCAAGACAGAAGCCCACCAGGGTGGCGCAGAAGACCACCACATCTGTGTGGTCGAGACAGAAGCCCATAGGGCGGCGCAGAAGAAGTGGCGCTGGTCTGGCGGCCACCTCGTGCTGTGGCGTTGGGCCGGCAGCCATCTTGGGCAGTGGCGCTGGACCGGCGGCCATCTTGGGCAGTGGCGCTTGGCCGGCGGCCATCTTGGGCTGTGGTGCTGGGCTGGCGACCACCTTGTGCTGTGGCACCACCACCATGCTTCCCACAACTTTTCAATTTTATTTTTAAGTCAAAATTCATATTTTCATTCAAACTGGAATAAATGCAAAACTAGAGCCAAACTAAAACTAAAATGAAACATTAATAATAAATAGTATATTAAATAAATAAAATAATCATAACTAAATGACATATGAAAGTACATTTCAAAATAAGGTGCATTAAAAGTCAATAAATCCCTGATTAATATGAATATTAATCGGCGGTCTTATTGTGCAGTGGTGCTGGGCTGGCGGTCCTATTGTCTGTAGACCCCGGTCTAGAGTCGGCCATCCCACCGAGAGAGACAGGGGTGGCTGAGTCATCCCACCGAGATCGATGCTGTAGGTAACTGGTGAACCCCCAAAAGTCCAGTATCTCCAGCCCCTTCATCTCCCACCCAGGCAAAGGGTCATCCAGGCAGTCGTTGAAAAGGTCCTTCAGGGCCTCATCGTTATACCCCATCCCCACTGCCATTGTCCAGAACATTTGCGCCAAGCCCCCCACCTCACTCCCCTTTTGACGGAGAGTGGTTAGGTTAAAAAGTCTCCCCATCCGCTCCGCTATGGTGGCTGGGGAACGTATACGACATCCCGCACCGCTGGATCTTAGCATGATGGAGTCCTTCTGTCACGTTCGGGTACACAGGAGACAAGAGATCCAATCGCGGTGTGAGATTTATTGGGCAATTCAAAATCAGAGTCAAAACAAGCCGGGGTCGTAACCAAACATCAGTCCAAACAGAAACAAACAAAAAAACAAACAGGATCAGGAAACAGGAACTCGAAAACTAGGACACTAGGAAACCAGGTGACGGAAAGTAAGGACTCCATAAAGACAATAGGAAACAGACCGGATTATATAGGCAGGGTAATGACTATCAAGTGAAGACACCTGAGTGCAATGAACAGGAGTGCAATTACTGTGATGAAGGGACAAGGCTTTATGGAAATTGTAGTGCCTATGGTGAGGTGCCTATGGGGAAGTGAGACCACTAGTGGACACCCAGGGAAACAGAGACCAGACAGCGTGACAAAAGCACTTTGAATTACCATTGTGTACGAAATGTGCTATATAAATAAACTTGCCTTGCCTTAATCGCACAAATCAAAACACTGCAGTTGTATTTTGAAATCTAGGACTGTAACTAATTATTGTTTATTAATTATTAATAATCATGTGATCTACTGATTATTTTGACAATTGAGTAATCTGATGTTTTTTTTTGTAATACAAATAGACCTAAGTGAAACAGGCTTTAATATGATTATTTATATATAAATGAATGATACACAAAATATGAACATAACCAAATTAAGCTTATGTTTTAACAAACACCTGCAGAGGGCACTAACGGCCTGGCCATGCTTCACTTTACAGCGTGATCTAAGGACATTTAATTCCATGTAATTTTTAATACTTGCAAATACCTGTAAATTTAGAGAGAGGGTTTGAACTTTATTTTGAAATCGTGATGTACAACAAATTGCATATGCATGCTTCATACTTCAAGGTATTCTCCTGTGTTGGCATAGATTTATGAATGATTTAGGTTATAAATCTGGTGAGATAACATGCAATGTTTTCCCATATGAACGTTAAGCAACACAAACTCACAGCATATACACTTGTAAATGATAATAGTGCAACACAAAATGCTTCAGACTTCATATGCCTTCTCAAATGAAACCCAAATGAACAGCAAATGCAATAAAAGACCTTACAATATAATACAAGCACTATCAAAAGTTTTACCACAAACACAACTTATATTAATATCCCGAGACCACTTTTCACATCAAGGAGTAATATTGTGAGGTCTAGTATGCTGCTAAAAGTCAGGCAAAATGGCTATGTATTTATATCAGACATGTTGCACCGTTAATTTTGTGTAAAAATAAAAATGTTCATATATATTACCCTTTACAAATTCAAGTACTTTTCAGGTACCTTCTCAAAAATATGACTTTTTCAACAGTTTTCATGCACTTAAAGCACCTCATACTAAACTAAAACTAGCTCTGTGTTCAACCATAGTTCATGAAACTTACATGTTTTGTCCATCAAGATAATTTTCACAAAATAACTTAACTTTGACGAATTTTAAAGCTTAAATAAAAGCGCCAGAACTTAAAAGCTAAACTTAGGCTATGAACGAACTACAGCACCACGGTCGTTCGGCTTCAACGTCACCACCACCATGCTTCCCACAACTTTTCAATTTTATTTTTAAGTCAAAATTCATATTATTTTCATTCAAACTGGAATAAATGCAAAACTAGAGCCAAAATAAAACTAAAATGAAACATTAATAATAAATGGTATATTAAATAAATAAAATAATCATAACTAAATGACATATGAAAGTACATTTCAAAATAAAGTGCATTAAAAGTCAATAAATCCCTGATTAATATGAATATTTTAATTTTAAAAGCACAATACATTTCTCAAAAGCTTTAAAAATGGTTTTAAATACAGGGACAACTTCTGGTTAATGAATGTTCAATAAAGATTACACTTACTGATGCAGTCAAGTGAAATAGCTGTTAGATAATTATTGTATTGCATGCAACTGTATGTTATAAATGAAGCATGCAGTGCTCAATTTGAATTCCTCACAAGTGTGTGAGAAAGGAGACAAAAATAAAATTGTGGATTCTGAGAACCACTCAATACAACAGACACCATGGTATCAGAGAATAATTCCTTGGAGACAGGAGAATGACGAAAAACACAGATTAATTTTTGACAGTTTACAATCTCTCTCAACATAAAAAAATGGAATACAGTAGGTCCGTTACTGTATTCTACAAGGCTAAGGCAGCCATGGAGCCATCATCTATATGAAGCCAGTATTTTTTCTGAAGGCTAAGTTCAACACTCACAGAAGAGCTGTTTGCTGGAAATATGACCAGCTGTCTCAACAAATATGTCCTTAAAGCAATAAGATCAGAGGTAAGAAGAAACAACTAGCACAGTGACATACTGATTGATGTGCACGTTTACACAGAGGATTTTAATACTTAATACCTGGCTACATCCAACATTTCAGTTTGGTCCCTTTTGGCATCCATTTATTTACCAAAATGGGAATCAGCATACTTGTTGAACACTTAAGAAATAAGTCTCCTGTCAGCCTCTATCTATCTTGATTCCACAGGGGGAGTTGTTTCAAAAATTCCTAATCAACAGAAAAATGTGCTGTGCTACTCCCTTTCGCTCCCAGGAGGTGGTCAGGATGCACCACCAATCACAGTCTCTGAAATGTTCCCCATATTACATTTTGGCTCATGCAGGTTACACTGCATTTATCAAGATACACACAAATCCACATCCCCCAAGTGAAAACCGATTACAGCTTGGCTTCAATGCAGTGTTTTGCTTGCATTTAACAAAGATAATGTACTCTCATATCTTGACAGAGCATTTGCCATTGGTCAGGGCCAACATTTATGTATTTTAAAAGCAGTCCATCAGACAATGCTCAGGCAGACAGACACAGGGTCTGGTGGACTTTGTCACATATTGCTTCACCATATGGCAGAATACAAGCACAATGCCGGAGACCACATAGATCTTCAGGTTATGTACTGTTCTCACAACAACTCAATATGCTAAACGTGTTCAAGAAAGTATTTGTGCTTTGGGTTTACTAACCACAAAATCAAACAAACCCACTGAAGAAACAAAAGAACTTATCTCAACAAGTTAGAATATTTTATAAGACCAATAATAAAAAAAAAGTGAATTGTTGGCCTTCTAGTAAGTATGTTCTTTACTGTACATGTACTCAATACTTGGTAGGGGGTCCTTTTGCTTTAATTACTGCCTCAATTCGGCATGGCATGGAGGTGATCAGTTTGTGGCACTGCTGAGGTGGAACAGAAGCCCAGGTTTCTTTGACAGCGGCCTTCAGCTCATCTGCATTGTTCGGTCTCTTGTTTCTCATCTTCCTCTTGACAATAGCCCATAGATTCTCTCTGGGGTTCAGGTCTGGTGAGTTTGCTGGCCAGTCAAGCACACCAACACCATGGTCATTTAACCAACTCTTGGTGCGGGCAGGTGCCAAATCCAGCTGGAAAAGGAATGTAGCATCTTCAAAAAGCTGCTCAGCAGAAGGAAGCATGAAGCGCTCCAAGATTTCTTGGTAAACGGTGCAGTGACTTTGGTTTTCAAAAAACACAATGGACCAACACCAGCAGATGACATTGCACCTCAAATCATCACAGACTGTGGAAACTTAACTCTGGACTTCAAGCAACTTGAGCTATGAGCTTCTCCAGCCTTCCTCCAGACTCTTGGACCTTGGTTTCCAAATGAAATACAAAACTTGCTCTCATCTGAAAAGAGGACTTTGGACCACTGGGCAGACCATTTTGAAGGCTCAGGAAACCATTGGAAGTGTTTCGAGTTGATTAGCTGATTGGCATGTCACCATAATCTAATTTGTTAAAAGTGAGACAAAATGATCACAATTAAAAGAACCAAATACTTAAACTACAGTCTGTGTGCATTGAATTTATTTAATACACAAGTTTCACAATTTGAGATGAATTACTGAAATAAATGAACTTTTCCACAACTTATTTAGATGCAGCTGTATATTTAATGGTCACACTGAATAATTCCAAACAACTAAAACACATAATTGTGGTCTGTCAATGCCTGGACCTCCCTCTGAGTTCAGTTCAATTCAAGTTTATTTGTATAGCGCTTTTTACAATACAAATCATTGCAAAGCAACTTTACAGTAAATTAAGTTTCTACAATATTTAGTAATAGCTTATCAGTGGTGACAATCAGTTTATGTGCATATGGCAGAAATGTATGGAAAATTCAATTATAGTTATAATCAAACAGACGATGAACACTATTAACAGCAATTATTATATGATGCAATAAAACTTGCTAAATTTGTTAGTTCTGTTGTTGATTCAGGGTTAGCATCATCTGGGGTCCTCTGAGGGTCAGCATCATCTCTTCTCAGGTGTTCTGGATCCAGACTGGAGCTTGTGTAAATCCGAAACAAATAGAGACATCATTAGCATAGCTGCTGTTCCAACCAAGTAAAATAAAATAGTTTAACCCAAGCTAAAAAATAATAATACACATTTGATCAGATATATATCAAAAATATGAGATACGTTATTTGAATGCTTGGCGAAAGATATGCGTTTTTTATCTAGATGAATGTTTTAATCTGAATGACTGTTTTCCCCCTTATTAACCATCGCAGACGCTTTTATCATTCATTATCCATCGGAGTTGATCGAAAATGCACCCGCAAAAAAGAAAAAAAGAAGAAAGCGTTAAACGCCAATTTTACGTGGTAATGAAACTCCTGGAATTTAGTGAATGGTTTTTTTTTTTTTCAAACGGGACCTTTGTTTTGGTTTGGCAGTTTGACGTCACAAGGCCGCGCCGCGCTCCTGTATCTGTTGCGATTCGGCTAAAGAGGTGTTTCAGTTTTAGTTTTGATTTGTTTGCTTGTTTGTTTGTTTTTTGCTAATCAGACCATTTAATCCAGCTGCCTCTCTCGCCAGTGCACTGACACCTGAACTAGAGCTGATTGAGACGCCCACAGAGATGTGGTTTGGATTTATTTTTCTGTCTCTTAATTTGTCTCATCTTAAACATGACAGAGTGTCCAAAGGCAGAAAAGTCTTGCCGAAGTGACTGAGATCCACGTGTCACAGGATTATAACGCTGGCTTTAATTAAAGAGGAGAGAGAAGACCTTACGATTGAAGATCCAATCACAGTGAAACGAGAACAGACAGGTTGGTTTTCATTCTCAAAGCTGAACTCATTTGATCCTCATTAAAGTGTCGACCTCTACAGAGAAGAAGATTTGGGATTCATGAGATTGACTTTATTCATGTGAGAGAGTAAAGTCAGTAATGCAGTTAATGTCTAGTGCAACACAGCAACGTGAAGACATCATATAATGAAGAACAAGCAAACATGACATAAAAGTTAATAAAACGTGAAAATATTTGTTAAATGATTACCATTTCAATTGTATACAACTTCATTTGTATACAGGCTTTGTATTTTTCAATGTCAACAGTATTGTATAAGAAATTTCATTTTAAAGCACATTTGTTATAGGTGACAGCATTATTGAAAGTTTCCACAAGATCTTCCTTTAAAGGGTTAGTTCACCCAGATAGCAAAATGATGTCATTAATAACTCACCCTCATGTCGTTCCAAACCCGTGAGATCTCCGTTTATCTTCAGAACACAGTTTAAGATATTTTAGATTTAGTCCGAGAGCTCTCAGTCCCTCCATTGAAGCTGTGTGTACGGTCTACTGTCCATGTCCAGAAAGATAAGAAAAACATCATCAAAGTAGTCCATGTGACATCAGAGGGTCAGTTAGAATATTTTGAAGCATCGAAAATACATTTTGGTCCAAAAATAGCAAAAACTACGACTTTATCCAGCATTGTCTTCTCTTCCGTGTAGTGATGTGTCGTTCTTGAACGATTCGTTCATTTTGAACGAATCTTTAATGTGACTCAGGAAGAACGAGTCGTCTCGGGGAGTGATTCGTTCAGTCGCGCATGCGCAGTATTCTATAGGCTCTGTTCTAGTAGTAGTGATTCACCTGTCAGTCAATGCAGTCTTGAGCCGGAAAGAGAATTGATTAGTTCATAGTTCAGGTCTATCGGGTTTTTGACTCGTTCCTTAATCACGTGACAGCCACATACGCTTACCCAATGCAGTCTGAGCCGGAAAGAGAATTGATTAGTTCATAGTTCGGGTCTATCGGGTTTTTGACTCGTTCCTTAATCACGTGACAGCCACATACGCTAAAACCAATGCAATATGAGCCTGAAAGAGAATTGATTAGTTCATCTCATGAGTCTTCGGGTCGGGTCGAGTAATTCCTTAATCACGTGACAGCCACATACGCTAAAACCATAGACAGTAAAAGAATGCAGTATTGAGCCGGAGAGAGAATTGATTAGTTCATCTTTCGGTTCTTCGGGTTGTTCGTTCTTTTGTCCCGTGATGTGACAACATTGGCTAGAGTGATTATTAAATCAGATTGTCTGTATAAACCATACTTTTGTAACATATGACACTTTATAAACATTAAAAAACACTGTGTACATACTTTTGAATTGTTGTTTATTGTTTATTTTTGTGCCAGAAAAGCTTTGTAACAAAGAGGACAACTATTCCAAATAAAATCAAAATAATAAAAGTATAATAAAGATAAAACTAAAAGATAATAAAGCCACAGGGTCTAATAACCTTAACAAATGAACTTTAAAAGTACAATATAAAAAAAAGAAAAACTAAATATTGCACAACAAGCTTTGCTTTTTTTATATAATAATTTAAAATGAATACATTTGAAAATAAATAACACTTTTGTGCCAAAATAAAAACTTTATATCAAAGAGGATAACCTTTCCCCAAATAATTTTAAACCATTTAAATAAAAATAAATGAAAATGAAGAGATACTAAAGCTACGGAGCCTTATAACAATAACAAATTACCTTTAAAATCACAACAACAACAAAAATATTGCACAACAAGCTAGTCTTTTTCTAAATAAATAAAAATAAATAAGCTTTAAAATAAATAACACACTGTGGCTATATTTTTAGGACTTGCTTTAAGGCATGTTTGCATTAATAAAAACAAGCTCCCGGACCTTGGATGGGCTGAGTCTGTTTCTTCTCTCTGAGATAATCTGCCCAGTTTTAGAAAAAATTCTTTCAGATGGCACAGATGTGGCCACAATGCAAAGTCTTGTCTTTGTGACTTCAGAAAGGCTTTTGTATCCTGGTGAACATCTCCTCCACCAGGCCAGAGGGTCTGATGTGCGGGGTAAGAGTGGCTCTGCAAGGTAGGCCTGCACCTTTATAGCATCTGAGGTCTTAGAAGAGGTAGCAGAAGGCCTCAAGCTTGCTACCCTCTCGTCAAAGTCTTCCCAAAACATGGCCCCTGCACTGGATCTGAAGTATCCTCCTCACTCTGAGCTGGGTTAAAACTGTTAAAGCTGAAGTTATCATAACCTTAATGTTTTAAACTAACATTAATCATTCAAATTCAAAATTTTATTTGCTTTTAATATGTCATTATGTCCTTTTTTGAGCAATCTTCTTATACATATATTACACCAATATGTCAAGTCTGCCTAGGAAAAGCAATTATTATACCAGCAAACTCAAAATTGGAGTAAAAATGAACAAACTAGTCTATAAATACTTTCTATTGTAAGCTTGAATTATTATATTATTATATAGCCTAGTGTTTATTTACTGATAGACAGTCAAAAAGACAAATTAATCAATATTTTATTTATAACAGGGTTTTATTTATTTATAAAATAATAACAAACCACAGATCCTCAACAAACAGTAACAAAAACACAGTGACAGAAATGTCAGAAATAGCGTATGGGTCTGTCACGTGATTAAGGAACGAGTCAAACTCGACCCGAGACCCGAAAGACTCATGAGATAAACTAATCAATTCTCTTTCCGGCTCAAGACTGCGTTAGTTTTGCGTATGGGTCTGTCACGTGATTAAGGAATGACTTAAACCCGAGGACTCTTGTCAGATAAGAGGTGAGGTGAGCTAATCACAGACTGAAGACCCAGGTAAAGAAGGAATTTTTTCTGTATCTTATAGCATTTTAGTTTTGTATTGTTTTTAGTGTGATCAACGTTTGCGTAAGTACTAGGTGTGTTGGGGAAGTAACACATAACATTTTCATTACATTTTGCTAAAATGAACGAAATGTACGAAATGACTCGAAAAAAGATTCGTTCATTTTGCTGAACGAGACTCAAAAGTCTGAGTCGGTAAAATGATCCGAACTTCCCATCACTACTTCCGTGTCTGTTGTGAGAGAGAGTTCAAAACAAAGCAGTTTGTGATATCCGGTTCACGAACGAATCATTCGATGTAACCGGATCTTCTTGAACCAGTTCACTAAATCAAACTGAATCGTTTTAAATGGTTCGCATCTCTAATACGCATTAATTCACAAATGACTTAAGCTTTTAACTTTTTAATGTGGCTGACACTCGCTCTGAGTTCAAACAAACAAGTCAGTCTTTTTGATTGATTAAACTTTATTGTCCTCAAGGGCAGTTCTTTGTGTAGACAGCAGTATACACATACACATACATATAACAACACAACACACAAATTACAATAACTCATTTAAAAACCTAATTGCAGCAGGTATAAATGAATTTCTATATCTATTTGATTTACACAAGGGGAGTTTAAATCTCAGTCCTGAAGGAAGTAGTTGAAGATCAACACACAGTGGATGAGTGACATCGGAAAGGACTAACTGGCCCTTCCTAGTCATCCTATGCTCATAGATTTGTGTAATAGTCTTTAATTCGATCTTACAGCACATTATAACTATGCTTGACAACTTCCTCCTATTCTTAACATTAAGATTACCATACCAACAAATAATAGAAAAACTTAAAACCACTTCAATAAAACAAGTATAAAACATTTTCATAAAAGAAACATCCATGTTAAAGGATCGAAGTTTCCTTAGAAAAATACATACGCTGAAGAGCTTTTCCTCTAATAATATCAGTGTTTGCCTCAAATTGTAATTTATCATCAAGTACAGTCCCTAAATATTTGTACTGGGTAACCACTTCTACCTGATGTCCCTTTATGACAGAGGGCAACACAGGTACAGAGCTCTTCTTACGAAAATCAATGAACATCTCTTTTGTTTTCGAAGCATTAATATTTAAAAATGAAGCATCACACCATTGGATAAAATGATCTGTCACTGGACCAGAATCTGATTCAAACTCATTAATAAGAGACACAATCACGGAGTCATCCACAAATTTAACAATGTGTCTCCCATTAAAAATACTACGACAATCGTCAGTATATAAAGAAAACAAAAGAGGGGACAAAACGCAACCCTGTGGGGTACCTGTGGAAGACAATAATACATTGGACAACACTCCATTGACACATACTCTTTGGGATCTATTGGTTAAAAAGTGATTTAAACCAACGCACAATGTTTAAATCTAAATGAAAGTTATCTCTCAATTTCTTTGCCAAGATAAAAGGCTGAACACAATTAAAAGCAGAAGAAAAATCAATAAATAGCAAACGCACATGATTCTTTTTTCCTTCCAAATGTCTTAAACTCATATTCAGTAGGGTACAAGGGGCGTCATCAACTCCTCTACCAGATCTATATGCAAACTGCATAGGGTCACGTGCTGACTGTGTTGAGGCTAAAATCTCCTTCCTTATTATTTTTTCAAAAGATTTCCTAACCAAAGAGGTTAATGCAACAGGCCTATAATCTTTAAGAGAAGGAGAATTTCTTTTTTCGCTATTGGCACCACAATGGCATCTTTCCATAGACGAGGGACTTTAGAAAGTTTTAATGATTCGTTAAAATTAAATGAATAAATCCCTGAAAGCTGCTCTGCACAATTCCTCAACAGCCTACCACCAATATGATCAGGGCCTGGACTTTTCCCAACCTTAACCTGACCAAAACAACTACGTACATCAACATTTAACAGTAGTATTCTGAGTCATTGAATTCCCACAATAATCAGATAAATCTTTTGAAAAGTCATGATTATCAAAACGTGTGTAAAAAGTTAAAATCATCAGCTAATTCATGATCAGATTTCCCTCCTAAAGTAATACATTTATTCTTCGGTTTAATTCCAATTATAGACTTTACTCCATCCCAGGCTACATGAGACTTCCCATTTGTAAACATAGTTTCTATCTTTTCCTTATACCGTAATTTTGCTAATTTCACCTCATTTCTAACTAGTTTGTTAGCCTCCTTGTACTGAATACTATCACCTTGTTTAAAATAAGTATTCCTTCGATTAATCGAGTTTTTGACTTGTTTAGTGATCCAAGGCTTATTATTCGGAAAAACTATACAAGGTTTCATTTGAATGACCAAATCTTCACAAAATACAATATAATTAGTCACAGTTTCAGTAAGATCGTCTACATCAGTACACTCGGATTTAAACAGTTCCCAGTCGGTACATTCAAAGCATCCCCTCAACTCTTCAATTGAGTCTTCAGACCACACAGGAACTAATCTCTTCTCTGTTTTTTCCTTTTCAAGGTAGGTTTTTGTTCGTTATCTGGCTCGGCTAGGTGTTCATCTTCAGTTCTCTCTTCACAGCAGTTCAGTCAGTGTAATGTTTGAGTAAATGAATTACTCCGGGATATTGGTTTGTTTTAACTCAGAGGGAGTGTCAGCCACATTCAAAAAGTTAACAGCTTAAGTCATTTGTGGATTAATGCGTATTGGAGACGCAAACCGTTTAAAACGATTCAGTTCGATTTAGTGAAATGGTTCACAAAGATCCGGTTACATCGAATGATTCGTTCGCGAACCGGATATCACAAACTGCTTTGTTTTGAACTCTCTCACAACAGACACGGAAGAGAAGACAATGCTGAATAAAGTCGTAGTTTTTGCTATTTTTGGACCAAAATGTATTTTCGATGCTTCAGAATATTCTAACTGTCCCTCTGATGTCACATGGACCACTTTGATGATGTTTTTCTTATCTTTCTGGACATGGACAGTAGACCGTACACACAGCTTCAATGGAGGGACTGAGAGCTCTCAGACTAAATCTAAAATATCTTAAACTGTGTTCTGAAGATGAACGGCGGTCTTACGGGTTTGGAAAGACATGAGGGTGAGTTATTAATTACATAATTTAGATTTTTGGGTGAACTAACCCTTTAAGACATAACTGTTTAAATTAATTATGCATCATAAAAACCTTTTGAGACTTGAAGTGAGTCTGCATAAAAGCTCAACTTTCAAATAACGCATGGCAAACTGTAAATAATGTGCAATAAAATGCAGATAATTATTCCTTTGTGAATCTTGTTTACACAGGGCACGTTTTGTGACTGATCTCAGAGATGTTTATTAGCTCCCCATCCTGGGATCAGTCCTTGTTTACATTCACTCCAGCAAATGTTATGACCCTTTTCTGGGATCAACGCTCCGTGTGAAAGGAGTTTAAATATGAACATACTGAACTATAGGCTTAATATACAAAAACAAATAAAAGGAAGAAAAGAATATATATGTGTGTATGCAAACATATGTTGTTGGAATTGTAAATTATTGTAAATAATTAAATCAGGAATGTCAGAATCTGCATATTTTTTTTCTTGATTATCATGTTTTCATAATCACAAGTAAAACTAAAGTAAGATTGTTTGCACAGCTCTTTGTCCCCGAGCATGATGAACACATGATTTGGCCGGTCGTGTAAGCTGCGTGCGTTCAGTGGATGTTCTCCAAAATGGTGCCAAGATGATGCGGACAGACACATAGGAGAAAAATAGTTGAATAAAGTCTTTATTTTCATTTTCTTCACACACAAACAGTATTCTCATCGCTTCATAACGTTACGGTTGAACTACTGATGGCAGATGGACTGTTCTGATGACGTCTTTCATACTTTTCTGGACCATGACGGTGTATTTCTCTTGGCAGTCTACAAGCCTTGTGCAGGGTTTTCATCCAAAATATCTTAAATTGTGATCTGAAGATGAACAAAGCTTTTACAGGTTTGGAATGACATGGTGATTAATGACACTTTTCATTTTCAGTGTTCGTACGGGTGTTTGAATCTTAATGCAGTGTTTTAAAGGTTTGAATAATGCATGGATTTTTGATGAAGTGCTTGAAAATGCAGTTCCATTGGTTTCATAATTAGCTTTCTTACTGAATAGTTCATCTTTATTTCTTCATGATATCAGCAGCTCCTCTGGAGTATGTGTTTGTGGCTGTAGTAAAATCTTTACGAATGTGTGACTGAGCTTGCTGCTTCAGTCAGCAATGGCTTGAACATTTTGGTTAAAATGAGAACTAAATATTTGAGTAACCTCCTGTTAAGTGTTTTTTTTTTTTCATGGAAGAGTTTGTGCTTTCAAGCCATATAAAAGGTAAACAGATATTTCCCCTTCTCAGTTAAACTAAATCTTAAAGACTGTCGTGATTAAAGTGAAAATTAATGAAAAGTGTTGTTTGTGGCATTTGTTTAAGATCTGCTCACAGTGCAACAGTTTCTTTATGCAGGTGTTTTCCCCAAGGTTAGCATTATAACACATCACACACGGTTTTGAGCGCAGATAAGTCACCAGTGAGGAAAAATCCTCAGGGCCCAGTTTTTCAAAAGGTTTAATCCGGATAAAATTGATCCGGATTTAGTAATCCTTTTTTTGCGATCCGTGATCACGTAATCCATCTTACTTTTGGAGCCAGATCACCAAATCTGGATAACCAGTGCTCAAACAGGATAGGAAATCACAATGTAGAACTATAGATATGTAAAGAGCAACAAGTAGAATAGCCAGTGTGGGGTCAATTTTATTGGGATTTTTATTGGGAATTTTAATCAAGTTTATTTTTATTTGAAAGGATAACCCACACATTTAAAAAAAAACTAAAAACAAGAAAAACCCCACCCCATCCTCTTCCAGCAGTCCGCTCATCTGAGACCTACAACACAAACACTGTACATTGAGGATATTTATAACAAGTGTCAAGTATAGATGTATTGAATTAAAAAATAAGACTTAATGTCAAATACTCCACAATAATTTCAGACTTCCTCATCTGATGTGGAGAGACCAGCTTGTCTGAGCGTAGCCTTTAGGAGGCGGATCTCAAGTCTGGCCTTGGTTTGCTGCATTTTGGTCAGAGTCAGTTGTTCCTCTGCCAGACGAAGCTGTGCTTCTGCCCTTTCAGTCTCTTTTTGCAGAAGTGCCTTGTAATCATCATCTTTGTTTGATGAAGGGCGCTTCAAGCCTTTCCTCGGAGATCTTGTGGCAACTACCACTGGCTCAACCAATGAGGATCCAGCTTCTTCCTCAGGAACAGAGCTGAGATTCAATATAAATACACTCTCTGGATCAGCCTCAGGAGGAACTGGCAGATTCTCCTCCTCCTCCTCAATCCAAGGCTCGCCATCCCCTACAACACCTTGAATACCATGGAGATCTTGCGACTTCTCACCTCCAATGATGTCGAGGACATTTTGGCTTCAGCATGGTCCTTTGTTGCCCTGGCCTTAAGATTCTTCCACCGCAATTTGATTTGGTCTGTGGTCCTCCTCTGGCCAGACCCTATGGCATTCACATTTTCTGTGATTAAAATCCAAACATCATTTTTCTTTTTGTTGGTATCCTTAGCAGAATTAAAACTTCCCACTATGGTTCCATAATGGCACCGAGCACCCTCTAGTAGTGCATTGGTTTCAGCAGCAGTGAAGTTACAGCTTCTTGAGTCCATGGTTCCGTTGCTTTACTATAGTGAACATTGTTCATCAATTATAGGCCTTGGGTCCAATTGCCTCAATTGAACGCAAGTCAAAACTAATCAGTTGTAATAGGTTTGTTTGAAAAGACCAACTACACTGCATATAAAGCAGCCTTTCCCAGATGATTCACAGAGAGACAGTGAAATGGCAGGTGTTGTCCACCGCCACCACCACTTTGCCAGGAGAGGATACCATCAAAGGGTGTATGTTGAACGTACCAAGCCACTGGAGCAATACACCACTGAGGAGCTGTATGTACGGTTTCGCTTTGGGAAGGCTGATATAGAGTACCTTGTGAACCCACTCAGGCCAAAACTTCAACACAGAACCCAAAGGAGTCACGGTCTGTCTGTGGAAGACCAGATCCTCATTGCTCTCCGATTTTATTCATTTGGGACTTTCTATCAAGTTGTTGGTGACTATATGGGAGTGGTGAAATCAGCTGTGTGTGATGTGGTGAGAGATGTGTCAATCGCACTGGCCAGCCTGGTCAATTAATTTGTTTCTTTTCCAAAGGACAACCAGATTGCCCAGGCCAAGCACAGTTTTTTCTTTTAGGGAATATGCCCAATACTATTGGAGCAATCGACTGCACACATGTGCATTTACAAGCACCTCGTGAGAATGAATGGGAGTTTATAAACAGAAAGGGGAGGCACAGCATCAATGTCCAACTTGTGTGTGATGCTGACCTCATCATCACCAACTGCGTTGTCAAGTGGCCTGGGTCTGTCCATGATGCACGCATCCTGAGGGAGAGCGCTCTATATAGAGACCTCCAAACCAACCGACCGGATGGCATAATATTAGGAGACAGTGCCTACCCACTCCTACCATGGCTGATGACTCCTTTTCTAACAGCAAAAATACACCGGCGCAGGCAGAGTTAAAATAGAGTTCTTAAGAGGCGTTTGCATGCTCCAAATATAGTATTATTTGATACAAGTTTTCATTACATCTTGGCCATGAAATCCATGCTGAATCCACCCTTCTGATGGGATCAGTTTAATCCAGATTTTTTGGATCAAAGTGATCCAAATCCTACAAAAAAGTTCTAAAAAAAACCCAAACTAAAGGTTTGATCCGGATCACAACCAAAATTGAATTACGTGATCTAATTTCTCTTTTTTTTCGTTTGAATTTTGGATCCGTTATCCAAAATCCTAGTAGATTACTTTTGAAAAACCGGGCCCAGAACGCTACAGTTGTGTTCAGATCATGCAATCACTGAAGGTATTCTGTACTCTATCAAATATTGTCATCATAAACAGCAGAAACAATGTAAACAAGAAATTAATTCTGCGGTGTAGACGGAGATTCAGCGAAATCATCCGTTTCAGTCATCAGGAATGTTTGTTGCTCGTTTTCTTCTTGTTTTAATCCCAAATTGAATAACCATCTTGTTTTTCATGCTACTAAAATGAACAATTTTGAAGAATGTAATGTGTCGTTTCCCCCACAAAAAACATAATTGACATTAATGGTTATTGTCACCTCAAATTTAAGGACATTCATACAAACAGTTCCGTACCGTTACAAAAACGCCACCTGCTGGCAATTTGCTGATTTTGTTTACAACAATCCAAAATAGCTAAAGTGCCTTCTAAAATCCAAATGATTTAGCCTAATCCATTGTCTTAAAATAGTTTATACATTAATGGCTGAAATGTGAGGTTTATCACCACAGAAAACTTTAGTTATTTGTAAAGAGTTTTTGAACTGTAAATCATTTTATAGTATAGTCTTGTTACCATAGACATTGCCCTACCCTGTTCATGTAGTATTCATTTTATTTATGCAGGTTTAAAACAAGTCTTACATTTTATTATAAAAAATACTGCAGATACCCTGTAAATTCTTTAATGTATTTATTTTAATTGTATGTTGGTTATTTTAGGCAATGTTATAAGCAATCCAGACAGGTGATTTGATATTAGCACAATAACATCTAAAGTGAAGAACTCAAGTATGCATGTAAACATGTACTCTGCCACAGTTGTAAAGTCCTGGGCCCTCATTTATCAATGGTGCGTACGGACCGATTTGTGCGTAGTGAGTGCGTAAGAACAATTTCACACAAAGTGTGGGATTCACCAAGTTGTACTTATACGTAGAAATGTGTGTAAATATAAGCACACCTCTGAGCATGCTTACGCAGATAATCTAGTGGTAGAATAGCGACACTACACATAAAAAGCATTTAAGAGTGTCACAGTAAGCATTAAGCAATCCACATATGTCCTGTGTTTCCTTTAAAACGCTTAATTTATAATTTGTCTAGTTTTAAACACGATGCTTAATTGGTGTCAAACCCTATAAAAGACAGATGTGAAATATATTTGTCTCATTGCAATGGCTTATCTTGCGTTATTGGAAGACTTGGCAAACAATGCGCTCCGCAGAGAGCGCGTTTTCCAAGATCGCGCTGATCTGCTTGGCGAGACCACAGAGTGGCTTCTAAGTAGGTACCGCTTTCCCAAAAATGTACTGCTGGATTTGTGTCGCGATTTAGGACCAGTGTTGGAGAGAGAAACAAATCGCACGAAAGCCATTCCCGTGCACATCCAACTCCTGTCCACCCTTGGATTTTTAGCTACTGGCACATTTCAGCGTGTGGTTGGAGACATATGTGGTATATCCCAGCCATCAGTGAGTAGGATCATGCCGGCAGTGTTGGATGCAATTATTTCCTTGGCCCCAACCTACATCCAGTTCCCTTATCGAAATCCTCAACAAGCCGGAATAAAACGGGACTTTCATGACATTGCTAGATTCCCAAACATAATTGGAGCTATAGACTGCACCCACATCGCCATAAAAGCACCATCAACCAACTAATTTAATTATGTAAATAGAAAATGGTTTCATTCTGTTAACGTGCAAATAATTTGTGATACAAATTTGTTATTAAACGTCGTTTCGCGGTGGCCTGGAGGAACACACGACTCGTTCTTTCTGCAGAATAGCTCTGTGGGTGTGCGTCTCCAAGAAAGCGCTGTTGAGGATGGCTGGCTCATTGGTGAATTTAAGGCTACAACATGTTTAAAATGCTATTGTAGGGCTATGTACAATTACTTAAAACTATTTCATCATTAGGTGATCAAGGTTACCCGCTAAAGCCATGGCTAATGACCCCCCAACCAACCTGAGGACCGAGCAGGAACAGGCATACAACCGTGCCCATGTACGCTCAAGGAGCACAGTTGAGCACGCAATAGGCCTGCTGAAAGGACGATGGCTGTGTCTGTCAAGCACGGGAGGGACACTGCAGTATCAGCCAGAAAAAGCATGCAAAATCATCATGGCTTGCAGTGTGCTACACAACTTGGCCATCAGACAGGGCATCCCTCTGCAGGAACCCCCAAGACCAGACGGCCCTATGCCCGATGCAGTGCCCCTGCCACCTCCTAATGCCGCTGGCATTCAGGCAAGACAGAGGATCATACAGACATTTTAGGTAAGTCTGGCCATTGGTCGAGTGCATTTTGTTTCATTTTGTGTTTTGCAGCTTCGTGGAAACAAATAACTGAAATCACATTAATCAGCGGTTTATGGTTTATTAGCAATTGTATTTGCGCAAGAGGCAATCTGTTTCAGAGACTCGTTGATTTGAATCAATACATTCGTTATGTTGCTCAGTTGATCCTTTAGGTCATTAATGGATTTTGTTGTTTCCTCTTGATTTTGTAGCACCGCCTCACTCAGCACTCTTGGCGCACGGCGCATGGAAGGGGCAATTGATGGGCCCGGCTCTTCAATCTCCTCAGGCACAACGGGTGTCGCTATTAAGGAAACACATGTTCACATGAATTTAATTGAGTTTATCCTATGAATGATTTCATTAAAAGTTTACAAATTGAAATAAAATGTATGCAAACACAATATCCTATTCCAGTTGGTTTATTTTACCTTCACTTTGGGTGTTAGATGGCCCGGTTTGTTCTGTCGCAAGAGCATCAGTGTCACCGTCCTTAGTAATCCCGGACAGAGCCGTGTCTCCGATGATTCAGGCTATGCGGTTGTCCAATGGGGAAAGTTCCGTTGTTGTCTGTCCTCCTCCAGTTGCGGACATTTCTCGTCTGTGCTGTGACACGCTTTTTAGCCAATACTTTAATATCAAACCATTTTTTTTTTATTTCTGGGACAGTTCTCTCCTCAGACCCAACGGAATTAACTGCATTGGTGACATTCTCCCATGCAGCATTTTTCTTTTATTTGTAATTCCTCCTGCAGTGAATGAACTAAACAATATCTGTTGGTTGGATTCAACTTCATTTACAAGTATCTCTAATTCTGTGTTTGTGAAGTTCCTCTTCTTTGCTCTCTTTGCCATTATTGCAGTGAGGAAAAAACACAATCATGTAATTTTTAAAGTGAAGTGTTGTCACCATATATGGTTAATTGGAGGCGTTTCCGAATGCTAATGACCATGAATGTGAACCAGCATGGTACTTACGCACATGTGGTATTTATCAACAATGATTGCTTACTCATGTGCGTAAGAACTGTGTGCGCACGTTATAAATAAATAAATGCGGATTTTCTTGTACTTAGGCACATTCTAAATTTCATTCGTTGGACAAAATATAGAACCTTTTCTACGCACTGTTGATAAATGAAAATGAAAATGTACTTGAAAGTGCTTGAATTTTACTTTGGAAAAGGTGAAAGAACCCGGCTTGAAATAAATCCATGTTAATCAGAAACTAATGTTAACAAACACAACTTTTGATTTGAATAATGTTTTAGTAAATGCTGAAATTAACATCAGCTAAGATTAATACATGCTGCAGAAGGATTGTTTTTACTTAGTTGACATGTGCCTCAGTTAGTTTAGAGGCAACTTCCTCTGCAGATTTTCCATAGGCCAAAATAACTGTCGTCTGCATACATCAAAGTGTCACAGTTCTTACACAAAGATGGTAATTGATAATAGTAAGGGGGTGGAATTATATTGGTCAATTCTTACACTTTGTGAACGAGATAAAAGATATGAGTTAATAAGACTAATAAATTTTAAAGAAAAATTAAATGCATGAAGTTTATGCAGTAAAACTGAATGGTTAACTGTATCGAATGCTTCACGAAGATCTAAAAATATTCCTCCCACTATCCCTCCTTTGTCTATATTTGATTTAACCTTTTCCAGAAAATAACATGTTGCTGTCTCTGTAGAATGATAAGCCCTAAACCCAAACTGCATTGAGTGCAAAGGAAAAGAACTGCAATTAAGATGATTGATGATTTGTTTAGCAACCAATTTTTCAAAAACTTTAGATACTGTTGGCAAAATGCTGATCGGTCGGTAATTAGATGTAAGAAGGGAGTTGCCACCTTTAAATATAGGAATAACACTAGCAATTTTCCATGACTCAGGAAATTTCCCTTGATCTAGTGACACATTGATGATATGTGTTAATGGACCCTTAATTGACTGACCTATTTGTTTTAGCATAAGTGTATCCATCCCATACACATCTTTTGCTCTTGAAGACTTAAGCTCTATAATTGCCTTTTCCACATCGGATATAGATACAGATTTTGGATACAGTGGGGGCTCAATTAACACATCTTAAGTAATGACAGGTAAGTTGTTATATTTCTTAGGGAAACTTTTAGCTATAGTATCCACAGAATCAACAAAATACTCATTTAGTGTCTGTGCCACAGCAGCTGGATCCTGCAAAAGCATGCCATTATTCTTTAGCTGTATTGAATTATTACTAGAAGTTTTACCTGTTAATTTATTAATCTGATCCCAAGTCGCTTTTGAGTTTCCATGACAATTTTTAATAATTGTGATAAAAAAGTCTGCCTTTGCTTTTCGTAGTTGTCTTATCACTTTATTTCATTAACTGTTTAATATCATCACTGAGCCAGGGAAGTGAACACTTTCTCTTTTTATGTTTAACTGTCACTGCAAATTCCTTAATTTTTGTTTGTAAGCATTCAGTAAATTTCTGACTAATTATTTCCAATTCATTGTCCAATAATAGACTCCTTTTTTCCGGAATAAGCTGCAAATCGCATACTGATCAAGTCTGAAGATATTGCAGAGCTTACACGGACCGCTGATCTCTCCCTCCGCGCCACCAAAGAGACCACTTGCTCGATTGGGCGGTCTATTGCAGCCTTGGTGGCCGCGGAGAGGCATTTATGGCTGACCCTGTCTTAGATAAGAGAGCGTTACAGGGTCTGCTTCCTGGATGCCCCGCTTCAAGCCTCGGGCCTGTTCGTCGACACAGTCAATACCGTCGTCGACAGGTTCCAGGAGGCACGCAAACAGGCTGCGGCGGTCCAGAGTTTCCTCCCTCGTCGCTCTCGTGGGTTATCTGGGCGGGAGATACCCACGCCACAGGCAGGCTCCTCATACCGTGAGGCTCAAAAGCAGAGCGTCTCCACTCATGCTCCCCCTCTGAGTTGGGGACTTCCAAGGCAAAATCGGACCTTCGTGCAATTATCGAAGCTAGGAAGTCCTCGACAAAGAGGCCCTGGCGCCAGAGGCGCAGCGACCCTGAGGGTAGCCACTACTGGGGTAGAGCGGTGTCCACCTCATTATACGGTGCCCGTCTCACCCCAGTGCCCTCTGGAGGCCGGTCTGCCAACCCTGCCAGTGTTTCAGGGCGCAGCGGTCTCCCGCGAGTGTCACTCCCAGTTATGTCCGCCCGTGATCGTAGCGGAGCTGGGAAGCTCGCCACCCCTTCGGGGGCCTCTTACACCAGATATCAGTCACAAGAGACTGATTCCCTTAGTACATTATTTAGCAGCGTGGAAACTACTGCCAAATGTATCTCAATGGGTCTTGCACTGAGTAGAAAGAGGCTACTGTATTCAGTTCGGCCGTCCACCGCCGATATTCAATGAGGTTACACCCCCAGCAGGCTCTGGTGATGGAACAAGAAGTGAATACCCTATTAAGGAGGTGGAGTTTCCTCGAGGTGGTCCCTCCTCTAGACAGGGAGTCCGGGTTTTACAGCCGGTATTTCATAGTTCCAAAGAAGGATGAGGGGTTGCGTCCGATCTTAGACTTACATCAATTAAACCTCTCAGTAATGTCACTGAAGTTCAAAATGCTCACTGTCAAACAGGTTGTAGCTAAATCAGATCCGAGGACTGGTTTGTCACAATAGATCTCAAAGATGCATACTTCCATATATCCATCCTTCCATGACACAGGACGTTCCTGAGGTTCGCTTTCGGGGGCAAAGCTTACCAATATCGAGTACTTCCCTTCGGCCTTGCACTCTCACCCCGCATGTTCACGAAATGTGTAGATGCGGCTCTGGTACCCCTCCGTATGCAGGGCATCCGCAATTTGAACTATATCGACTATATTGGTTGATTTTAGCTCAATTAAAGCAGATGGCGGTTCGACATCGAGGTGTCGTTCTCGCCCATATGGGGGAGCTGGGTTTGAGACTGAACGCCAAGAAGAGTGTACTTTCTCCAGTTCAGAGAACCACCTATCTAGGCGTAGTGTGGGATTCGACCACAGTGCAGGCTAGTGTTGGGCGATATGGTTATTTTTCAAATCGTCATATCGTCAGCCCGTGAGATCGACGATACACAATATTATCGAGCATGGGTGGAGCAAGAGAGAGACTCTTTGTTCTTGTCATAACATAACTATTTGGTGTTTTAAACCGCGCAGGTGCGCGAGAGAGAGCCTATGGAGTCACCAATAATCAAAAAAAATTTACTTTCAAACATACTGACTGATTTAACTAACGTTAAATATAAAAATAGTGTATTTAAAACAGCTAGTTCATACATAGTCGGACGCAACTGTCATATCGCATGTCCGCATCTGCGCAGGGATGTTATCAGTCTAAATGTTCTGCAAAATCAGTCAACGGTGAAAATCAATAGCAGATTTCATTTAAAGTCCAACAGTTAAACACTAATATTGGGCATAAACGAACATTTAAATATAAAGTATTTAAAACAGGTAAGTTGATATATTTGTAGTAAAGTTGAATTGAACTGATGCATCAGTCATACAGCGCTCCGGACCGCGCGCCTCATGACGAGTCTGACGCACCGTCACAGAAACAAGAATGAGATGCATTATAACATAACTGTGGCATTAAACTCAGTTAGTGAGGGCTCGTTTAATATATTGCACATACAGTATATAGGCCGTTTAGATTACTTGTTAAAGTGCAATGAAATACCTTATATCTGCAGACGATGTACGTCTGTTTGTGGATGGAGACTTTGTAACGGCCAAAACTATGTATTTTGCATTCATCACATTATAGTGCGGTGTGCATGAAAATAATAACAAGGCGGCAGATTGAACTTATTATCCATAGTGGTTCTCACGTAGTCCTTCTACGTCATCACCACATGTGTGTTTTATAAGTTAAGTGATCAGTCTTTAAGAAAAGGACTACGTGAGAACCATGCACTATGGATGATAAATTCGCACTGCCGCCTTGTTAATTATTTTGTCTTTACTTTATTTGTGACACCAAGAAAGAGTTAATCTCTCATGTATGAGAAGAGCGCGTTGCCGTATACCAGCCATTAAATGTGTGGGAAACCAACTCGTCGTTTTCTATCTCTTTCATTTCATGGATTTAACGAATTATCCGAGTCAAAGCGTTAAAACTTCACCGACTACATGTTCTAATCCTCCTGTGCATGCGAGGTGTGTGTGTGAAATGCGGGCAGTGAAATTAAGTGAAATAGCTGGGCAGTTTAAAAGCCGAATTATAATATGCAGCCTAATAAAAATAAAAATAATAGTTATTATTATTATAATCTAATACATTAATAGGAAAATTAGCCTAATATCGTCTTGATTATCGACAGATAATTCTGCTTATGTCGATATCTCTGACGATCGTCAATACACGATACTATCCTTTATCGGCACAACCCTAATGCAGGCACGTATGTCTCCTGCTCGGATCGAGTCAATCCTTACCTCAGTCAAGAGAGTCAGAGAAGGCCAGTCACTCACTGTCAAGCAGTTTCAGAGACTGTTAGGACTCATGGCAGTGTGTCCAACGTGATACCTTTTAGAGGAAGAATTGTATAAACTTGTTAAATCATCTAAACCAACAACATGTATGTTAGACCCTATACCATCTAAGCTCCTGAAAGAGGTGCTTCCAGAAGTCATAGATCCTCTTCTGACTATTATTAATTCCTCATTGTCATTAGGACATGTCCCCAAAACCTTCAAACTGGCTGTTATTAAGCCTCTCATCAAAAAACCACAACTTGACCCCAAAGAACTAGTTAATTATAGACCAATCTCGAATCTCCCTTTTCTGTCCAAGATACTAGAAAAGGTGGTATCCACACAATTATATTCCTTCTTAGAGAAAAATGGTATATGTGAGGATTTCCAGTCAGGATTTAGACCGTATCATAGTACTGAGACTGCTCTTCTTAGAGTTACAAATGATCTGCTCTTATCATCTGATCGTGGGTGTATCTCTCTATTAGTTTTATTGGATCTTAGTGCTGCGTTTGACACAATTGACCACAACATTCTTTTGCATAGACTTGAATACTTTGTTGGCATCAGTGGAAGTGCATTAGCATGGTTTAAATTGTACTTATATGACCGCCATCAGTTCGTAGCAGTGAATGAAGATGTAACCTATCGATCACAAGTGCAGTATGGAGTACCTCAAGGCTACTAGGGCCGCTACTCTTCACGCTTTATATGTTACCCTTGGGAGATATCATCAGGAAACATGGTGTTAGCTTTCACTGTTATGCTGATGATACTCAGCTCTATATTTCTTCGCAGCCCGGTGAATCACACCAATTTGAAAAACTAATGGATTGCATAGTCGATATAAAAAACTGGATGACGAGTAATTTCTTACTGCTAAATTCTAAAAAAACAGAGGTGTTAATTATAGGACCTAAAAACTCTGCTTGTAATAACCTAGAACACTGTCTAAGACTTGATGGTTGCTCTGTCAATTCTTCGTCATCAGTTAGGAACCTAGGTGTGCTACTTGATCGCAATCTTTCCTTAGAAAGCCACATTTCTAACATTTGTAAAACTGCATTTTTCCATCTCAAAAATATATCTAAATTACGGCCTATGCTCTCAATGTCAAATGCAGAAATCTTAATCCATGCATTTATGACCTCAAGGTTAGATTATTGTAATGCTTTATTGGGTGGTTGTTCTGCACGCTTAGTAAACAAACTACAGCTAGTCCAAAATGCAGCAGCAAGAGTTCTTACTAGAACAAGGAAGTATGACCATATTAGCCCGGTCCTGTCAACACTGCACTGGCTCCCTATCAAGCATCACATAGATTTTAAAATATTGCTTATTACTTATAAAGCCCTGAATAGTTTAGCACCTCAGTATTTGAATGAGCTCCTTTTACATTATAATCCTCTACGTCCGCTACGTTCTCAAAACTCAGGCAATTTGATAATACCTAGAATATCAAAATCAACTGCAGGCGGCAGATCCTTTTCCTATTTGGCGCCCAAACTCTGGAATAACCTACCTAACATTGTTCGGGAGGCAGACACACTCTTGCAGTTTAAATCTAGATAAAAGACCCATCTCTTTAACCTGGCATACACATAACATACTAATATGCTTTTATTATCCAAATCCGTTAAAGGATTTTTAGGCTGCATTAACTGAGCCCCCCAACTGAGCCTGGTTTCTCCCAAGGTTTTTTTCTCCATTCTGTCACCGATGGAGTTTCGGTTCCTTGCCGCTGTCGCCTCTGGCTTGCTTAGTTGGGGACACTTCATCTACAGCGATATCGTTGACTTGATTGCAAATAAATGCACAGACACTATTTAACTGAACAGAGATGACATAACTGAATCCAATGATGAACTGCCTTTAACTATCATTTTTGCATTATTGACACTGTTTTCCTAATGAATGTTGTTCAGTTGCTTTGACGCAATGTATTTTGTTTAAAGCGCTATATAAATAAAGGTGACATTGACATTGACCTTTTGGCCTCCTGCACATGAGGCCCCTGCAGTGGTGGCTCAAGACCAAGGGGTTTTTCCCGAGGGGAAATCCATTACGAACTATCAAGGTCACGCGGCGATGCCTTCGTGCCTTAGCCATATGGAAGAAACCTTGGTTCTTGAATCAGGGCCCGGTGTTGGGAGCTCTTGGTTGCCGTGTAACGCTAGCGACAGACGTGTCCCTCACCGGTTGGGGTGCGGTCATGAGTGGCCACCCTGCCCGCGGTCTGTGGAGTGGTCGCCATCTGACATGTCACATCAATTGTCTAGAAATGCCAGCAGTGTATCGAGCATTGAAATATTTCCTCCCAGACCTGAGAGGCCGTCATGTGTTGGTGCGCATCGACAACACATCGGTGGTCTCTTATATCAATCACCAGGGAGGTCTGCGTTCACGCCCCTTATACAAGGTGGTATACCAGATTTTCCTGTGGTCCCAGGGCAAACTCCTCTCGTTAAGAGCAGTATATATTCCTGGGAGATTGAATGTGGGAGCAGACATGCTGTCGAGACCGGGGCCGAGGCCTGGGGAATGGATGCTTCACCCCGAGGTGGTGAAGCAGATATGGCAGATATTTGGCAAAGCTCAGGTGGACCTCTTCGCGACTCAAGAGACATCCCAATGTCCCCTCTGGTCCTCTCTAGTTCATCCAGCTCCACTGGGACTAGATGCAATGACACAGACCTGGCCAAGGCTTCGTCTGTACGCCTTTCCCCCCACTGTTCTGCTGCCGGGAGTTCTGGCGAGAGTACGCCAGGACGGGGTCCGTCTGTTGCTAGTAGCCCCGTTCTGGCCGGGCCGAGTATGGTTCACGGATCTGGTCTCTCTCCTCGACAGCTCTCCATGGGAAATTCCGATCAGGATAGATCTACTCTCTCAGGCGCAGGGCAAAATAATCCACCCTCGCCCGGAGCTGTGGAAGTTGTGGGTGTGGCCCCTGAGGGGGCACAGTTCATAGCTTCCGGTCTCTCAACTGAGGTTGTTGAGATCCTCCTCGAATCCAGAGCTCCCTCTACGAGGAAACTGTACACCCTGAGGTGGAAACTCTTCACCTCATGGTGCAGAGACTGCCAGCTTGACCCTGTTAACTGCCCAGTTGGTACAGTTCTTGAGTTTCTACAAGCTATGCTCTCTGCGGGGTTAACTCACTCCACCTTAAAGGTGTACGTGGCGGCCATAGCTGCTTACCACGTCCCTTTCGATGGTCAGTCAGTGGGTAGGCACCCCCTAATTACACATTTCCTCCGTGGTGCACTGAGGCTGAGACCTCCAGTACGGTCCCGTATTCCCCCGTGGGACTTGGTCGTGGTGTTAGAGGCTCTCTGCAAAGCTCCATTCGAGCCAATTCAAGATATATCAGATAAACGCTAGGCAGGGGATTGGTAGTCTGGCAGCGTTGGCACATCGTTCCCCAAAGCGCTTTTGACGGAGCTCGAGTTCCTGAAGAGGAATGTCTCTAGGTAACGAATGTAACCCTAGTTCCTCGAAGGAACGAGACGCTGCATCGCAGAGCCATACTCCCGACACCCCTGCCGGCACTTGCTTCCCTACTCGAAGCTGAAGCCAGCTGTGTGGCACGTGCCTTTATAGCTTCCTGGTCGCTACGTCACCCCGCCTGTGACGTCACGCTCTTCCATTGGACTGATTGCACACGATATTCAGAGTTGATCTTGCCAAAGGCGTTTCCCCAAAGCGCTTTTGACGTCTCGTTCCTTCGAGGAACTAGGGTTACATTCGTAACCTAGGGATGTTTTGCAAATGAAAATAAAGTTTTGCAAACGAAAATTAAAGTATTGAGGAAAATAAATTTGCTTTTTGCAAAAAAAAATTTAGAATTGCAAAATATAAATGAAACAGAGTAAAAGCAATGATTTTGCAATACATATTTTCCATGGTCATATCTATTAATTTATCTGCAACGCTGCTTTTATTTTGTGTGTCAGTCTAGTTTGAGTTTGCAATACCATTTTTTCTTTGCGCATCACTTTTCTGCGCCTCTCTCTTTGTGGCACTGTTTTGTGACATTAAACTGGAGTTAACTTATAAATTTCTTTTTCCCCTTCAGACCTGATTGCACTGAAAGAGGAGAGTCAAGAACTGGATGAAACGGAAGAGAAAGAGCAGGATGACAAACATCATGATTTTGTAACTGAAAAGCATAATCGCTCGCAGACTAAAAAAAAAGTTTCCTTACGAAAAAGAGCTCAGAAGACAGGATCTAGCGGTCGTTTTACCTGCAAACACTGTGGGAAAAGTTTCAGTCAACATGAACATCTTAAAATCCACATGAGAGATCACACTGGAGAGAAGCCCTTCACCTGCCAACAGTGTGGAAAGAGTTTTGCCCAAAAAAGAGCCTTTACGGTCCACATGAGGATTCACACTGACAGCGCATTCACCTGCCAACAGTGTGGAAAATGTTACAGCAGAAAAGAAAACCTTAGGTACCACATGAGAGTCCACACGGGAGAGAAGCCTTTCATCTGCAGACACTGTGGAAAAGGTTTCACTCGAAGAGGAAGCCTTGAAAGCCACACGAGAATTCATACTGGGGTGAAGCCTTACACATGCTCTCAGTGTGGAAGGAGTTTTACACATAGACCAACTCTTAATTCCCACCAGAGAACTCACACAGGAGAGAAGCCTTACACGTGTTCTCAGTGTGGAAGGAGTTTCGATCAACTTGGAAACCTTAATGTCCACATGAGAATTCACACTGGAGAGTACCCCTTTTCCTGCAAGCAGTGTAAAAAAAGTTTCAGTCGAAAAGGAAACCTTGAAGTACACATGAGGATTCCCACTGGAGAGAGCCCTTACACCTGCCAACAGTGTGGAATGAGTTTCACACAAAAAGGAAACCTAAACATTCACATCAGACTACACACTGGAGAAAAGCCGTTTGCGTGCCAACAGTGTAAAAAGGGTTTCACATATCAAAGAGACCTGAAACGCCATTTGCAAATCCATTCTAGGAAGCAATCGAAGTGTCGACCAGTGTGGCAAGAGGTTTACAAAATAGAGCAATTTTAAAAATCACTGTGCAGGAAGAAGAATGTAATTTTGCTCAGTGTATTTATTTCATTTGCCATCACACAGATACACCTGAGAAAATGTAGATGTGTGATCCTATTTGTGTTTTTTCTGTGGAAAGACTTTTAGGGTGTATTCACAACAGAAAAGTCCACTAGTTCACTTGCTTTGGTCCGGTTTCTCTTTCACACTGCCCTTTTTGCAAGTGGACCAGGAACTGTAAACAAAACAACACGTGTGCTAAGGTCATCCATTCATTGGTTTAGCCATTCAACTGTACCAGAGTTTGTTTGGAAGCGGACTGAAACCAGCTCCTCAGCTGGGTCTCGGTACAGTTGTTTGGTGCGATTGCTGTATTCACACCTGCCCTAAATATCTGCATTTTAGATAAATAAACTTCCAACTTGCTGTGATTTTATATAATTGATGTAACTGGCAAATCACAAATGAAATGACTTCACTACGGCTACTGTTGTGACTAACTATGTATTAGTCAGTCAATGTAAGGATTGTTTTAGTGGCACACTTTAATCCAGCCTACAGCATTTCACATTTTCCAGGTGTCTGAGATTGTTTGTGTTCCTGGTGAGTTGCTGATGTGCAGTAACGTTATAGGAATAATAATCTAATGGTATAATAAATAATAGTACAGTAGTCCCAGTTTACTTTGAAACAAATTTCCCTGATTATACTTACATTAAGTAATGTTTATACTTGATTATATTAACTTAAGTAAAATTTTCAATGCAGGATTTTTGCTTGCATCAGAGTATTTTTACGATGCTTTATACATTATAAGGTAAAGGCTCTTAATACTTCATCCACAACATTTAATGTGGTTAGTCTGCACAAGATCAACAAGCTTGTTTGCTTTGCGGCTGCTTTTAAATACAAGATAAGCATTCGATCTTCATCAGAGCGTTTACGTATTCTTTCTACAGCGTTGTTAGGAGAGCGACCAGTGCGATTTTTGATGCTCTCGATGGTGGCAGTGTGAATGCACAGTTAGACTACATCCCTTTTCGGGGCACAAGGAGCTCTTGTAGTTGGGCCTTCTAGATCTTTTACCCTGACTGAACCACATTTGTACAACTTCCATGTTATCAAACTCATCCGAGTTAGGTCCATCCATACTTACTCTAATCAGTTGCTCTAGTGTGTCTACACAGACACTCTGAAATCAGATTTAATTCTCTTCTGTGTTGAAAGTACCATCTTTACAATCAACCCCAAGCAGTGCAGTTCATCATTTAAACAGTCATGTTACTGACAGAGGACATTAATGTTTCATACAGGGCACATAAAATCCAAACCTTTAGAAAGGTTTTCAGACAAGCATTTTCTTAATTTGGCAAAAATATTAATAAGAATATATATATATTTATCGACATGACTAATAATTATTATTGTTATTATTACAAAATAAAAACATTAAATAAATATTAGAAGAGTTATTACTTTTGTAATAACATTATTTCATTGTAATATACAAAACAATATTTAAGAATAGATATATTACTATTATCATATTTTACAGAAAATTGCAGGGTGACCCATTAACATCCAGGGGGCCTATAACTATAAATTATAAGAAAGGTCTAAGGCTTTATTATAAAGCATTACATTATTATGATAATAGTCTGTGACAGTAATTTTTTATGCATGCACTAAGAAAAAGAAAGAAAAAAAAACCTCCCGTACAATCCTCTAAAACATGCTGGACTAAAACATGTAATGAAATGTTCTCTTTGTTGGACGACAGGTGCTCACATACAGGTGCAGCTCGCTCATCTGCATTGTTTGGTCTCTAGTTTCTCATTTTCCTCTTGACAATAGCCCATAGATTCTCTCTGGGGTTTAGGTCTGGTGAGTTTGCTGGCCAGTCAAGCACACCAACACCATGGTCATTTAACCAACATCTGGGGCCCGGTTTTTCAAAAGTAATCTACTAGGATTTTGGATAACGGATTGGATCAAATCTTGAAAATGTGTTTTTCAAAAGAAAAAACGCATTACATAATCGGATTAGATCACGTAATCCAATCTTGGTTGTGATCCAGATCAAACCTTTAGTTTGGTTTTTTTTTTTGAACTTTTTTGTAGGATTTGGATCACTTTGATCCCAAAAATCTGGATTAAACTGATCCCATCAGAAGGGTGGATTCAGCGTGGATTTCATGGCCAAAATGTAATGAAAACTTTAAAAATGTATCAAATAATACTATATTTGGATCATGCAGTATCTTACAAAATATCCTATTTATTCATAAGGTTTTAATTTTATTTGTTCATCTGTCAGGCTACAGTGATTAGGTAGGCTTAAACGTATTCAGACTTTCAGTATAGGCCTACAGCAAAGTAGAAAGAGTTTGGCCTCATAAAATAATCCCCCAAACAGCAAAATATTTTTGTTTTTAGAATAACCAAAAAATGCAAAGAATGGCAATCACTGATTTTTGAAATCCAAAACAAATCCAAATCAGGAATAGTGTCTAACTATTGCGTCCATTGTTGCATATCCTGTTTGCTGGTTCTGGCAGAATGCAGGAGGTTGGTTAGGGTCTCCAAGGGGCTCAGGTGCATCATTGTCAGCACAGAGAGGGACATTGCGCTTAGTAGCGATGTTGTGCTGGACAATACAGGCAAGGGTTATGTTGCATGCATTCTGTGGTTCCGCTCTCAGGTAGTTATGGCATGCAAAGCGCCTCTTAAGAACTCCATTTAAACGCTCAATTGCACATCTTGTTTTACAATGAGCAGTGTTGAAGCGTGCCTGCGCCAGTGTATTTGCTGTTAGAAAAGGAGTCATCAGCCATGGTAGGAGTGGGAAGGCACTGTCTCCTAATATTATGCCATCCGGTCGGTTGGTTTGGAGGTCTCTATATAGAGCGCTCTCCCTCAGGATGCGTGCATCATGGACAGACCCAGGCCACTTGACAACGCAGTTGGTGATGATGAGGTCAGCATCACACACAAGTTGGACATTGATGCTGTGCCTCCCCTTTCTGTTTATAAACTCCCATTCATTCTCACGAGGTGCTTGTAAATGCACATGTGTGCAGTCGATTGCTCCAATAGTATTGGGCATATTCCCTAAAAGAAAAAACTGTGCTTGGCCTGGGCAATCTGGTTGTCCTTTGGAAAAGAAACAAATTAATTGACCAGGCTGGCCAGTGCGATTGACACATCTCTCACCACATCACACACAGCTGATTTTACCACTCCCATATAGTCACCAACAACTTGATAGAAAGTCCCAAATGCATAAAATCGGAGAGCAATGAGGATCTGGTCTTCCACAGACAGACCGTGACTCCTTTGGGTTCTGTGTTGAAGTTTTGGCCTGAGAGGGTTCACAAAGTACTCTATATCAGCCTTCCCAAAGCGAAACCGGACATACAGCTCCTCAGTGGTGTATTGCTCCAGTGGCTTGGTACGTTCAACATACACCCTTTGATGGTATCCTCTCCTGGCAAAGTGGTGGTGGCGGTGGACAACACCTGCCATTTCACTGTCTCTCTGTGAATCCTCTGAGAAAGGCTGATTTATATGGCAGTGTAGTTGGTCTTTTCAAACACACCTATTACAACTGATTAGTTTTGGCTTGCGAGGCACTTGGACCCAAGGCCTATAATTGATGAACAATGTTCACTATAGTAAAGCAACAGAACCATGGAAGCTTTAACTTCACTGCTGCTGAAACCAATGCACTACTAGAGGGTGCTCGGTGCCATTATGGAACTATAATGGGAAGTTTTAATTCTGCTAAGGATACCAACAAAAAGAAAAATGATGTTTGGATTTTAATCACAGAAAATGTGAATGCCATAGGGTCTGGCCAGAGGAGGACCACAGACCAAATCAAATTGCGGTGGAAGAATCTTAAGGCCAGGGCAACAAAGGACCATGCTGAAGCCAAAAACCCACGAACAGGCAACAAGCCATTTAAGAGGGGAGATTACACAGATGTGGTCCTCGACATCATTGGAGGTGAGAAGTCGCAAGCTCTCCATGGTATTCAAGGTGTTGTAGGGGATTGAGGAGGAGGAGAATCTGCCAGTTCCTCCTGAGGCTGATCCAGAGAGCGTTTTTATATTGAATCTCAGCTCTGTTCCTGAGGAAGAAGCTGGATCCTCATTGGTTGAGCCAGTGGTAGTTGCCACAGGATCTCAGAGGAAAGGCTTGAAGCGCCCTTCATCAAACAAAGATGATGATTACAAGGCACTTCTGCAAAAAGAGACTGAAAGGGCAGAAGCACAGCTTCATCTGGCAGAGGAACAACTGACTCTGACCAAACTGCAGCAAACCAAGGCCAGACTTGAGATCCGCCTCCTAAAGGCTACGCTCAGACAAGCTGGTCTCTCCACATCAGATGAGGAAGTCTGAAATTATTGTGGAGTATTTGACATTAAGTCTTATTTTTTAATTCAATACATCTATACTTGACACTTGTTATAAATATCCTCAATGTACAGTGTTTGTGTTGTAGGTCTCAGATGAGCGGACTGCTGGAAGAGGATGGGGTGGGGTTTTTCTTGTTTTTAGTTTTTTTTAAATGTGTGGGTTTTCATTTCAAATAAAAAGAAACTTATATTGACCCCACACTGGCTATTCTTCTTGTTGCTCTTTACATATCTATAGTTCTACATCGTGATTTCCTATCCTGTTTGAGCACTTGTTATCCAGCACTGGTTATCCAGATTTGGTGATCCTGAAAAGTTCCTACCCGGATCAGATTGATCCAATCCAATGTTGCTTTAAAAAACTGGCTCCAAAAGTAAGCTGGATAACGTGATCACAGATCGCAAAAAAAGGATTACTAAATCCGGATCAATTTTATCCGGATTAAACCTTTTGAAAAACTGGGCCCTGGTGCTTTTGGCAGTGTGGGTAAAATTATTTAAAATATTGAAAGGTACCTTAAATGTGAAATTAAACTTCCAGTAGGTGGCAGCAAGTCACTTTTAATTGAGTTATTGCATTTGAACTGAATCATTTACATGGGCGATTCATTCAGAAACGAAACACCATTGTGTTGTTCAGCGACGCAAAACAGCACTGTGTTTGGAATGATTTTTGTTGAAGAAACAGAGGAAAAACAGGAAATACAGTCTCCAAAACGTAAGTCTCTCAACATTAACTCCTTGTTTACTAAACTGTTTTATAAAATCAAAATCACATTTGCAATCATGCTGACTTCTGGAGAAAAAATGGCCCGAACCTAGAGTACCCCCCCCCCCCTCTTCCCCATCTATTTATAAGGTGAACTCGAAGTGAGGAGATGGGGTGGAGGAGGGATGCTGATAAACCGTCAATGGACAGAGGTAAGTCAGCGATATTTATACTGTAGTATTGATTACTTGATTGTGGTCCACCTGTGTTGATTTAGTATGTATCTGACACGCTCCTCCCGAATCTTGTCAATAGAGCATCATTTCACGAGTTCAAGCTTACAATATAATTAGCTGAGATATAGTATGCGAATTTGGCATGCTGTCAGGGGAAGGGCCCAGAGCTCGGGAATGGCACGAACCTAGAGTACCACCCAAGAAGCAAATAAACAAATAAATAAGAGGACAGCCGCCAGATTAAGAACGCCCCCCAAAATAGCATTGAGTACTGGCAGAGTCTGATTTTATGGGAGTCGTCTCGTTGGCAGGCCGGAAGAGCCTACATGCACCGGTGGGCACGACTTAAAGGGGTAGGTGTTGAAGGGGTAGGCCCTACCGGCTGCAGGTAATGGACTGCGTGGTTGGGGGCACCCGGTCGGTAGGGCTCGAGCCGATGCTCCACAGGAACTCACAGCGTTGGAACGGTAAGCCCTACCGGCCAATGAGGAGGAGCAGCGTGGTTGTGGTGCATGACCGGGAGGACCCGATTTGCCTCGACTGGAATAGGTCACGGTGTCGGCGTACAGGCCCTACTGGCTGATAAGCCCCTGCTATTCAGTGGGTGAAGGGCCTGTGGCTAACCGAGAGGGCCCATGAATCCTCCGACTGGAGATTAAGACTCAGGACAACGGACGTCTGGGTCCTCTCGGTTTGGCAGATAAAAAGCTTTGGGCTGACTGACAAGGGGGACTCTTGCGACATCCGACGGGAGATCCCTACTCACGGCATCAGATGGATGAGACTCGCTTGTGGCCGGCAAGTATAGAAACCCGACCGGGAGAACTCTCGCCAGGCGTCTGAAGGGAGCACACACATCAGACAGGTATGCCTGTCATGGTTCTGCCTTCATGTCCTGATTTTTCTCTAGTCTTGTGGCAGGATCATGACAGGCCCGTGTTTTGTGTACAAGCACATGGCCTTGTCTTTGGGCCATGTGCTTGTGTTGTCTCGTTTCCTTGCCCCGCCCCCCTTGTTACCCTAGTTTTGTCATCATTGATTTACCTGTTCCACCTGTTGTGTTCATTAGTAGCCTCCCTTTATAACCTCGTGTGTTTCTCTGTCCCTTTGTCGGTTCATTGTTTAATATTGTCTATCATTGTCTAATATTGTCAAATACTGTCTACATTGCGTGTCAACCTGTGTGAGATCTGTCAGTGAGTAAGTCTATATCTAGTTTGTGAAGTGTTAGTCTAGTCTGGACAAGACCACAGGAAACAGATGATTCTTCTGCACGATCTGACTTTGCTGCAGCCTGAAATTGAACTACTGGTTTCGTCTGGTCAGAGGAGAACTGGCCCCCCAACTGAGCCTGGTTTCTCCCAAGGTTTTTTTCTCCATTCTGTCACCGATGGAGTTTCGGTTCCTTGCCGCTGTCGCCTCTGGCTTGCTTAGTTGGGGACACTTCATCTACAGCGATATCGTTGACCTGAGTGCAAATAATTGCACAGACACTATTTAACTGAACAGAGATGACATAACTGAATCCATGATGAACTGCCTTTAACTATCATTTTTGCATTATTGACACCTAATGAATGTTGTTCAGTTGCTTTGACGCAATGTATTTTGTTTAAAGCGCTATATAAATAAATAAATAAATAAATAAAAATAGTCTATCTCTCGTCAGTCTTGCCCTTGTTTTGCCCTCTCGTGGGTTTTGTTTTCCTGTTTTTGTATAATAAACTGTGTTGCTGTGAAATCTGTCTGCATTTGGGTTCATCCTCCACCATCCGCATAACAGAATGAACCGACCAAGAAGGAACCCAGCAGACAGTATGTCCTCCTTTGAGCACAACTCAGACGACCTTGCACAATGGTGGCACCGGGCTATCGACGATGCAAGGAATGGCAAGCTGCCAATTCCTCTGAGAGAGGTCCCTGAGAGAGTACGCTCGGGTCGCGAACGAGAGGAGATTGTTCCTACCGGATAGCCTCCTCAACCGCTACCTCATAGCGGGCCTCAACGCTCCTCCACTCCTGGCAGAACGGGAGAAGCTGATCTGCTGCTCGTTTGGTGACATGGTGGATTGCTTGTCGCAGAGGGAGTCGCGGGGGTCCACCTTATTGTCACTCTCACCCAAGCTGCCAGTGATCCCGGAGGGTCATGTCCTGGCAATGGTTACCCAGGGGAATCAGGTTGGCTCCACTTCCACCCCTGAGGCTTCAGTCGTCCCCGAAAGTCTCCGTGGCAAACGAGGGAGACGGATCTTGTGGGATTCTTCATCAGAGTCGTCCTCGACTGAGTCAGCGCTGCCTGTGACTGCCCTCCCCACTCAGGTAACAGATCCCGCTGAGCTTCTCCGGCCGGTCACAAGTCCGGCTATGACTACCACACCGCGACCTAAGAGGAAGAAGAGGAGAAAGGGAGCCTCTCGTCCTTCATCTCAGCAGGTCCCAGAGCCCGCTACTCCAAGCGCTGTTCCCGAGCCCGCCACTGCAAGCGCTGTTCCCGAGCCCACTGTCGTGAGTGCTGCAGAGAGAGCAGCGGCCAATTCAGCTGCTGAAGCTGTCTTGCGGGCTGTTTCCGCGCATCAAGAGATGCCTGTCCTCGTCGCAGCTGACACTTTGGCGGAATACCTAAAGCCTCTTGTCCAGATTCTCGAAGCCCCTGGCAAGTCTGTCATGTCATGTACCGAGTCCACTGATTCTATGAGCGCCGAACCCCAGTCAGCTGCCGTGAGCGCCGAACCCCAGTCAGCTGCCGTGAGCGCCATACCCCAGTCAGCTGCCGTGAGCGCCATACCCCAGTCAGCTGCCGTGAGCGCCGAACCCCAGTCAGCTGCCGTGAGCGCCATACCCCAGTCAGCTGCCGTGAGCGCCATACCCCAGTCAGCTGCCGGGAGCGCAGTACCCCAGTCTGCTGCGGACGATGATCTCCCCGATTCAGAGATGGGGAGCGCTGATACTGAGCCGTCGTTGGGGGGCTCTATTCTTGCTTCTGCTCCAATATCACCCGCAGTATCCCCTGTCTTGTCTCCTGTTGTGTTGCCTCCTGTCTCCCCTGTCAAGCTGCCTACTGTTTCCCCCATGTCATCCCCTCATGTGTCTCCAGCCAAGTTCCCCCGGAGTCCCAGTCCTCAGTCCTCAGTCCTCGTCCCGGAGACCCAAGACCCCCAGTCCTCCCATCCACCCTGGACTGCCCCCTAAGAACTTTGTACTTCCCCCACCTCCTCTGCTTTGTTTATTGTTTTTGATTTTGCATCCTAACCCTGTGATTGTTTTTTCATGTTTGCCTTTAGTGTTATTTGTCATGTCTTGTTGGTTTGTGTCTTTGTCCCAGTCAGTCGTGTCCCGTGTTTGATGTTCCCTTGAGGAGCGTCTGGAAGCCGCTCCTTAAGGGAGGGGTTCTGTCATGGTTCTGCCTTCATGTCCTGATTTTTCTCTAGTCTTGTGGCAGGATCATGACAGGCCTGTGTTTTGTGTACAAGCACATGGCCTTGTCTTTGGGCCATGTGCTTGTGTTGTCTCGTTTCCTTGCCCCGCCCCCCTTGTTACCCTAATTTTATCATCATTGATTTACCTGTTCCACCTGTTGTGTTCATTAGTAGCCTCCCTTTATAACCTTGTGTGTTTCTCTGTCCCTTTGTCGGTTCATTGTTTAATATTGTCTATCGTTGTCTAATATTGTCAAATACTGTCTACATTGCGTGTCAACCTGTGTGAGATCTGTCAGTGAGTAACATTATTGTAAGTCTTGTCTAAGTAGTAGTGTGATCCTGTTTTTGTTATAGTGTAGTTTGTGAAGTGTTAGTCTAGTCTATCTCTCGTCAGTCTTGCCCTTGTTTTGCCCCCTCGTGGGTTTTGTTTTCCTGTTTTTGTATAATAAACTGTGTTGCTGTGACATCTGTCTGCATTTGGGTTCATCCTCCACCATCCGCATAACAAAGCCTCGCCGGACAAGGAGAGAGAAAAGGAAAACCCAACTGGGAGATCTCTCACCGACATCTGAAGGGAGCACTCGCATCAGACGGGTAAGCCTCACCTGGCGGGGTTAAAAGGTGTGAGGGGTAGTTGAGAGAGTTTTTTTTTTTTTGCAGCATTTGGCAGGAAATTGAGACTCATGGCGTCGAACTGTTAAGCCTCACCCGCCGTCAAATGGAAAGGTAAGTTGCGTGGTCGGGAGACTCTTGCCAGACATCCGAAGGGAGCACACGCATTTTTTGGTGGCCGATGAGGCTTTCTTTAAGTGGAACTGATTAGTTCTAATTTAGCTTTGGTAAGCTTCTGAAGACCGTCTTCCAAGAGTTTGGATCTGCTGCTTGGAGAGGCCTTTTTAGGCTGCTGAAGTTGCTGCCCCGATGTGAAGGGATGGGTGGAGAATTTGTTTGCTGAGACGCCCGATAATTGCAGGATGCGTCTGAGGTGTTTTTGGAACCAAAATCGGGTGATTTTTATTTTTTTTAAGAGTCATTGATGAATGAATAGAGGTTCGAGCGGGGATTTTGCCTGATAATTTCTGGAGCGTAGGTATGCTAGGATGGATTGGTAGGGCTGGATTGAGTGGGGGAGATTGGAAATGTAAATGAATGGCCTTTCTTGGCTTGGTTTGTCTTGCTTTGATTGGTTAAAAAGCGATTGTTTCGTCGTCGAGTATGGTTAGATCTGATACAGTAGGGTTGATTTTTTTGATTGAATTTTGAAGAGATTGTGAGCTCTGAGCACCTAAGAAACCCAAGGAAAAAAAAAACTAGGATAAACATGGCGTCTAGCGTGTGAGCTGTGCTGAGGGGTTGATAATTTGTGCGGAGGGTGTAGATACACTTTGTGAGGATATCTAGCGTTATGGGTTGTCTAGTGCCGGGATGGGTGGGCTGGGATTGCTGGATCCCTTTTATCAACAGTGAGGTTTGTGAATTGTTTATTTCAGGTATGTGAGCGCCGTACATCAATTTGTGAGAAAACTGGACTCCGGTAGACTTTGATGGAACCGACTTGGAGACCCTTAACACAGTTTAGAAACGAAATAAAAGAGGTGATAGGGAGTAGGGAAAAATCCAGAATGAAATGTTATGAGTGAGGTGGAATGCCTTGAAGCATCTCCACGCGGTCACGTATGACTGGAGGGTTCTGGGAGAGACTGCCTGAAGAATGGAGTCGAGTGATGCTTCGAGGAGTGGTTTTAAAAGGTGGGTTATGGGAATATTAATTCTGAATAATGAGGAACCGGAGTGGGGAATTGGTCTACCTCTATTGCCAGCATCCTGAATTTCTGAAACAGAAAACGGGACAAAGAGTCAGCGATTTGGTTTTCTGAACCTGGAACGTGCTTTGCGATGATAATGGATTGGTCGCATGCTGCGATCCATATTAGACGTCTGATGACAGGCGTGAGGGCGGGGGAGTGAGAACGGCCTTTGTTAATGCACTGGATGACTGCTTCTTTGTCCCAGTGTACTAAGATGCTTTTAGACGCCCATTCATTCCCCCATAGGAAAGCTGCTACTACGAGGGGGTAGAGCTTGAAAGAGCTGAGGACTGGGTTGAGTCCTTGTGGAATGATGCAAATTGCAAAATTTAGGTGCCCCAGCAGAGAAAGGAGTTCACGTTTCGAACAGCTTCAGATAGCATTTGTTAGAGGCTCCTGCTGGAGCGAGAACTGCTGCGGCAGTGGGGAAGGACTGAAAGGACTCCTGCAGGAGCAGCTACTGCTGCGGCAGTAGGCAAAGGCAATAAAGGCTCCTGTGGGAGAAGACACTGTTGCGGCAGTTGAGAGATATAGATAGAGGCTCCTGCAGGAGCAGACACTGATGTGGCAGTGGGGAGATACAAAAAAAGGCTCCTGCGGGAGCAGGCACTGCTGCGGCAGTGGGGAGATGTGGAAAAGGCTCCAGTGGGAGCTGACACTGCTGCGGCAGTGGGGAGATACGGAAAAGGCTCCTGCGGGAGCGGACACTGCTGTGGCATTGGGGAGATACGGAAATGGCTCCTGCGGGAGCGGACACTGCTGCTGCAGTGGGGAGATACAGAAAAGGTGGTCGGAAGGATGGTTAGGGTGTGGCGGAACATAGAGAAGTAAAGGGGAGCATGAGAGGAGGAGGCGAGATAGCTGCTTGAGCTTGCTTCAGCTGCTATAGTTGTTGGCTGCTGGAAAAAATATGGGGGTTAGTAACTTTTGATGGGGCAAGCTAAAAATGCCTGGGTAGCCTACTATGTTGCCAGCTTAGCAATTGGTTGCTTGATTTGACAATTCCTGAAGCCTTGGCCGCATTAGTATGTTCCTGTTGGAAAAGCATATTTTCCTCTATTAAACGGCCTCCAGAGCGGATAAATTTGGAATGCTGTTTTCGCATTGTAGTATGGACTGTGGAAACAGGGGATTTTGAAAACAATGAGGCATGTTTAGTCTTGTAACACATTGTACCAATAGACTTGATTATAGCAGTACTAGGGATGTAACGATTCATTCGTTTTCTCGATGCATCGATTACAAACCCTGTCGATTCATATGCATCGATCTTGAAACATGATTTTTGAATCGTGAATCACCGATCTCGGACAGCAATCGATTCAAAATGCTAAGAATCGAATGAATCGCGATTTCTATAGCGATTCAATGCTTTCAAAATGTATACACATTAAATTACTACATACACGAATTAATGGAGACCTTGAACAGTGTTCGTGAATCGTGCCTCTTATCTGTCCTTCACGCGCTCCACTGTTTACCGACTGAGACTGTCACAGGATTGCACTCGCGCTCCGTTCGTCTCTGACGCAGCTGACGTTTGATCTATAGAACTCAAGGACCGTAATACTAAAGTGAAGTAGTTTTACTTTTCTGTAGTTTGTCAATGGCTGTCTGCATCTTACCGACAGAGTTACCGGTGCCGTCGACAGCTGTATTTATTGCATGGACGGAGCAGAAATGTAAGTGTCTAAATCATACGCACAGATCCATTGAATTAAATGTTTTTAAACAATGCGGATGAACCGAATATACGAAGGAAACTTTTAAAATTAACCACAGCATTAACAACGACCTTGAAATAAGAGCGCGAGATTTATCTGATAATCAGATGCATGAAAGTAACGTTTGTTTCATTAGCAAACAGACATCTGGCACGTTTTCTCTCAGAATCATTCGCTGATTGAGAGGAAAAGTTAAATAGAGATGAAGACGTTTTCACACTGAAAGAGAAGCGATCTCGCTCTCATAGACGTGCCAGGCTATATCTGCAGCTAAACTGAATAAAAGCAGAATGAACTGATGAAACTAAAAAAAAAACCACAAACAACTTATGAATGATGCAGTTCTAATTGACATTTATTACAGTACAGAAACTTTAAAGTATATTTTCTACCTTATTCTGTGCAGAAAATTTAAATAATTGCTAATTAAATGTAGCCTAGAATATAAAACAATCATAAAATTGCCATTAGGAAAAAAATATTGATTACAAATGATTGATTATTGTCCAGCAGTGTATTTGATTTATTACAGCTAATTAAAAGTAATTAAAAAAGAAGATAATTCCTTGTAAAAAAAAAAATAATAATAATAATTATTATTATTATATAGGCTACATACATAAAATTATTGTATTTGACATTTCTGTCACTTCTGAAATTATGGCTACGCCCCTGGTGTGACAAAATGTTAGCTTATACATTATACTCTTTAAGCTTTTTTTTTAAAACTTGGCTTACATACATTTTTACGTATGCCATGTCGCATCATTAAACTAGCATTTAACAATGGACAAAAGGTTTTTTTATTTTTTATTTTTTTTCTAACCTATGGTTCTCTAAACATAAATGCTACTGTAATTTGCGCCCTGACTAAGCATTTAAAGGAGCATTTCACCCGTGGGAACATTGATCTTCATTGAAAGTGGGTCATATATGTAGTCAGAATCTATTAAAACTTTCGAATTTGGTGCCTTTTTGACCGAGTTATTACAGAAAGTAACTTTAGGGCTCATTTGTATGGAAAACCACAACTCCCACAATGCAACACATTTGCACAGCTCCACAAGCCACTCCCACTAATCCAGAACACCGCTGTTAGGCGATATTGTCTACAAGACATTGAGGACACAGTTAGCGATGTATGGTATTTACGTGCCACAGTAGTAAACAATGCCACAGTAAGCTTTTTGTGCATTAAAAAAGGTACTGCACAAACAGTTTACAGTTGACGTTACGTAACTTATTAACCGGGAATCATTTCGTGATAATAATGCTTGAAGAAATTGTATACATTTCACGAAATGAATAATAAATTAAATTGAAACACTTATTTTACAGTTAGACGTCCATTTGTCCCTGCAGGCTTCGGCTGGCGTTTCCAGTTTACCTTCGGAATTCTGAAGTATGTCTCCAGGACGCCTCTGTCCATATGCGGGGCGAAACTAGGATGGTTCACAACGCAAACATCCGTGTCCTTGTCTGCCTCAGACATTTCTTCGAGGAGAAATTGGCATCTTTGAAATTCTTGCAGCAGACGGACTCGAGCTCTGTGTCCATAGGCGCACAACGAGAGCACAGGCACCACCAGTCCGCACCAGCTCGAGCACGCCCGGGCTCCTCGGACGCGACAGGCAGGTCTCCGGCCTCGGCTGCAGCCGCCGCCTCCTGTTCCTCCTCTGCGCTATATTGTGGCTCGTATAGATAGCCACGAACATCTGTTTCAAGCAACAGACTTTGAAAATCCTCTTCTTCCATATCATGAGTTGTTCCTCCAGCCATTCTCGAAAATCTGACTCCATAAGCGCTTGTTAGCTTAGCTACATAGCTTCCAAACAAGATGGCGGATTTTCATTTTCGTTTCTGTAAATTTAGTCCCACCCACTGATCTGTAATAGGCCTGTAGGGTGAGTGGGTCCCACCCCCTGGAATAATAATAAGCTAGTGTCTGTAGTCTCTACACTTTTCAATGAATTTTGACTTCCTGCTTATTATGACGCAAAATGACGATTTTTACGTCATAATAAGCAGGAAGTAAAACAATTAAATCCTTATTTCTCCCATCTCAGGGAAAAACAAAGGAAAAATCCATGATCATTATAATATATGACTGGGTTTCTAACAATACAAAGCTAAATGCAAATGGGTGAAGTGATCCTTTAAAGAATTTAGTAGAAGCATTTAAATAATCCCGTGAATGCACTTAAAGAATGCAGAATCGAATCGTTATAATCGAATCGAATCAAATTTAATTGTGAATCGAATCGAATTGAATCATTCTAAATTTGCAAAAATTGTTCTTGAATCGAATCGAATCGAAAACCTATGAATCATAATCGAATCGAATCGCTGCCTTGCCAAAGATTCACAGCCCTAAGCAGTACCGTTAATTATAGCAGGGCATTAATTGCAGTTATGTGCTGATCACTTTCAAGTGGTTTCTAAAGATATTTACTTTGCATGCTTTTCATATTACAGTCCTAAATAAACAACAGAATTTTACTCACACTTGCTGTCCTGCGGCAAAACACGAAGATAGTTGCATTTGATAAATACTTAATGATGACACCAGTAAATGGTGAAATATGTCCCTAAATAAATTGGTCCTGCCAGAATAATTGCATGAAACTTATGTCTGTATCATCTCAGTGAGGTTTAAACATGCACAGTAAGGCAAATGCAATGTCTTCAGACGTTTCAGTGTGGATGACGACTCTGGGGAAAAAAAAGCCTTGGCTTCATGGTTAAAAATGGCATCTGTCATCCGACAGAATTACGTCATAACGGCATGGCGTCGTTAAACAAATTTTTAGCCGTGAAATCTGCATTTAGCTTCTTTGCTGGGAAATGTATTGATTTATGACACAAGGTCTGCGAGTGGAGGCAGCCTCAAACTGCGCCTAGGCTGGAAAAAGCTGGGTTGAAAGACTGAGCCACGGCGGGAAGCGAGAGAGGCTTGCTGGGGTGCGGCCCAGGCTGGTTAAATGCCTGCTACTGCTTCGATCCAGCGCTCAAGGAGAGCCGGGTCTTGAGCGGGATGATCATGGTGTCGAACGAGGCAAGCTCGGGGCTTTGCACAGTCTATTGACCACAGCGTGTGGCTTCGCGAGAAGAGCAGCTGACCCGATAACGCTTAATGGTGCTCGGCGGCCGTGTTTTGGCGAGGTAGGAGTGATCATGGTCCGGCAAAAAGTGGCAGATCTGAAAAATCCCCCGCATAGATCTCTTCATTGGGAGGAAAATTGAATCTGTGATGAGATGACAGACAGAGCGAACCGAATGCTGATAAACCGTCAATGGACAGAGGTAAGTCAGCGATATTTATACTGTGGGATTGTGGTCCACCTGTGTTGATTTAGGCTAAGTATCTGACGCGCTCCTACCGAATCTTGTTAATAGAACATCATTTAATGCACGCTGTGAAAGAACTGCACTATAAATGTGCATACACGCGCACTATCCTGATAGACTTCATGTATGTGCACACTCTGTAGGCGTTTTGAATGCTTTTCGCGATATTCTGGATAATATAAAATCGCACATAGTTAAAACAACAATTGAGATATTATTGCAAGATTCGCAGACCACATTCCACACCCCTATACTTTGATTTTGATAATGCATTGTCTTCTTATCGATCCACCAGTTCACATTTAATGCCCTGCATGTTTGCAGGGTAAAAACATGGGTCGATTTTCGCATTGGTCTGAACTCTGAACAAAACAACAGTTTTATTGAAAATGCTTATTTATTCTGTCAGCAGGTGGAGTATTTGTTAAAATATAAATGTTTCCCTAGTAACAGCAGAACACAAAGCAGCACAGCACCGGACTAAAGTGAACCAAAATGAGAGACTATTTTGAATGCTCAGGAAACCTTTTAGGCTAGTGACAATGCCCCTGGATTTTTGAGATACCCCTACCGGAGGTAGAACTAAACCCAACAATGTTTTTCCTCATCTCTAAGGTCTCCCATATATGAAATGGATTCTTGCCTAAAAATATTTTACTGATAAGATTGTTAAATTAACAGATATTGTTATACACCCCAAAACCAATAAAAGGACTAAAATATAGCCTGCACTGTGTTCATGCATGATACTAAGTTGATTCAACAAATTTGTTCCTTAAATGTTAAAAACATGCAATGTTATGTTGATCTTACTAAGAAGTTTTCGTATTCATTAAATCTCGCTCGTTATTAGCGTGTGCGCAGTTTGAACAGTGAACGCATGCGCAGTGAGACTTAAGATACTTTGTGGGGTTTTCAGAGGTTGATGCAGGTGAGAAGATAGCACCAGCGGTTTCCAAAAGTTGATGATAGAAGTAGAAGAAGCGGGTGACAGCATCCTGCCTAATCAATCCACCTTTTCGGGACAATAAATGTTATGTATTAATCATTTATATAATTTACAAATGTTATTTGTCACATAATATATTGTGCTCTTCCCAATCTGATGGCGTAATCTAATTTAGCAGTGTTAATGTTACTCATTTGATGTGAAGGAGAGTTGTCGTGCCTGATCCACCTCTGCTAAATCATTTGTACATATTACAGTTTTTTTTATAATGAATATAGTGCTCTTCACAAACTGACTAACGTTAATTTCATTTCGCAGTTTGTTTTGGATTTTCGCTTTTGGGTCCTTTTGATGCTGATGTGAAGGAGTGGTGTCGTTCCTGATCAGTCCAGCGTTTCTTTAAAATAACTGGTGTGTATTAATAATTTTTACGATCGACTTTGTTATTTGTCACATAATGTAGGCCTAGTGTGTTCTTCCCAAACTGATGGCGTAATCTAATTTAGCAGTGTTAACGCTAGGTGTCGTGCCTGATCAGTCCAGCTTTTTCTTTAAAATAATTGGTGTGCATTCATCATTTTTATAATTGAAAATATCAAAAATAATTTTATAATATTTTATTAGTTATGTTATATATCTTGTTCTGTTCAAAGACTGACGGCCTACTGTAATTTAGCAGTGCTTTTCTGATATAGCACATTAAAAAGGGATTTTATTTGAATAGTCGTTTAATTTAAAAATTGCATAATATTCTTAAAATTTAGTTATAATGTTACAGATTTTGTGCCCTTTTGAATAAGTCCATATAAAAATAGGATAAACTGTTGAAAAATACTTTCACAGCGTATTGGTCCATAGGAGGAAATGCAATGCAGATATTGTAAATTTTCAAATTCTGACCCAGAGGTCCTTTTAAAGCATTACAGGCTTCGTCATGGACAAGGTCATAAAGGAACAAATTGGCCTTGCCTATATTCAGATTGTGTCTGCTCATTCCGGACACAAAGTGCTTTAAGATCGCATTTGTCACGCTACCTCACCCGCAGAACTATTAGGCAAGTTAGCCTATCATTTTAATGTGAGATTTGTGAGTTTTAAAATGTTTGCAGTGAAAGCATTTTTTTTTAAACATCTTAATGGACATCTAAAATGGCATGAAACAGTACAGTGTCCTTTTACTGGCTGTGAGTATAAAACCAACAGGCTTACAAGTTTTGCCTCTCACAGGACTAGGAAACCCAGAACTCACACAACAACCAATTTAAGAAACTCGGTCATTACTGAGAACATTAACAATGATACAGCATTGAACTTTGATGATAATGATGACCATGATACTAGGGAGTCCTCACAGACTGTTCAAAAGGCTACTGACACTGAAAGTGTGGATATTGAAACTCTTGAGCATAAACTGGCTTCTGTATTTTTGAAAATGCAAACAGTCTTGCATATATCAAAGAGTGCCATCCACAACATAGTTGAGGAAATGCATGATATATTGCATTTTTCCAAGACTCTTGCTATTGAAAGCATCAAAAATATTTTGGTCAAACGAAAAATTGATGTAGATAATTATATCCTTCAGGAAATTAACAGTGCAATTTTTGAGACCAATCCTCTTCTGCTGACTACTTCAGAAAAAGGAAGTTTGTCCACAGACCACAGAAGGAATATATATATTTCAAAGAACACTTCTCTGTAATTGAGCCAACTGAGTATCTCTATGACAGGACACATAAAAATCACTTTGTTTATGTGTCTTTGTATCATGTTCTGGAGCACTTACTAGATCATAAAGATTTTTGGATAAGATTGTGTTCAGTGGAGAGTCTACTCCTGGACATTTTGAGTCTTTTCAAGATGGTTCTTTCTTTAAGGAGAACAGACTTCTAGGTGACAAAGGCCTTGCAATATCTTTGGGACTGTATGTGGATGAATTTGAAGTGTGCAATCCCTTGGGAACTTCAAGAAAAATCCATAAGATAGTTGCCATTTATTGGGTGTTTCTAAACTTGCCTTCAAAATTCCACTCTAGTCTTTACTCCATTCAGCTTGCTGTCCTTGGTAAGAGTGATGATGTGTGCCTCTTTGATATGATAAATTTCTTGACCCACTGATGAAAGATGTAAAGTGTTAGGAGCAAACTGGTGTTTTTGTGCCTGCTCTGAATCAGTACGTAAAGGGGACAGTCTTTTGCGTATTTGCTGATCGTTTAGGAGCCCATAGCTTGGCAGGCTTTCAAGAAAGCTTAAATTCTAACAAACTGTGCACATTTTGTTTGATCAGAAGAACACAACTCTTTTGTCCAGGAAGTGCAAACAAATGGAAGTTTGCATAATGTCAGTGGTGTGAAGGGGGAATTTGTGCTAAGCAAACACAAAATGTCTTTCTTTCGTCCTGTCACTGGTTTCCCTCCTGATGCTTTACATGATTTTTTGGAAGGCATTGTACCTGTAGAACTGTCTTTTTGCCTGAAAGATTTAATTTCAAAAGGAAAAATTTCATTTGATGAGCTCAATCATTGCATTAAGTCCTTCCCATACAAAGATTCAGACTGGGTTAACAAGCCAAAGGTATTAACCAAGTCAAGTTTAACCAAGGGTACAGTAGGTGGTAACGCACATGAGAACTGGACACTTTTACGATTTGTGCCTCTTATGATCGGTCACAAAATTCCTGAAAATGAACCATCTTGGGAGATTCTAATGGACCTGAAAGTCATTGTTGACGTTGCTCTATCTTCAAAATTTTTAGAGGAGTCTCTTTGTTACCTAGAGACCAAAATCAAAGACAACCAAAACTTACTGACTGAAACTAGGGCTGTGCAAAAAATCGAATGCGATTTTCATGCACATCATTGCTTCAAACCGCTGACATGAAAAACAATCGCAGACTTGGCAACACTGGTTCAGGTGGAGCGGCAGTTACTACAGTCGAGGCCAAAAGTTTTGAGAATTACATAAATATTGGAAATTGGAAAAGTTACTGCTTAAGTTTTTATAATAGCAATTTGCATATACTCCAGAATGATATGAAGAGTGATCAGATGAATTGCATAGTCCTTCTTTGCCATGAAAATTAACTTAATCCCAAAAAAAACCTTTCCACTGCATTTCATTGCTGTCATTAAAGGACAGCAATGAACTTGTTAACTCAGGTGAGAATGTTGACGAGCACAAGGCTGGAGATCATTATGTCAGGCTGATTGGGTTAGAATGGCAGACTTGACATGTTAAAAGGAGGGTGATGCTTGAAATCATTGTTCTTCCATTGTTAACCATGGTGACCTGCAAAGAAACGCGTGCAGCCATCATTGCGTTGCATAAAAATGGCTTCACAGGCAAGGATATTGTGGCTACTAAGATTGCACCTAAATCAACAATTTATAGGATCATCAAGAACTTCAAGGAAAGAGGTACAATTCTTGTAAAGAAGGCTTCAGGGCGTCCAAGAAAGTCTAGCAAGCGCCAGGATCGTCTCCTAAAGTAGATTCAGCTGCGGGATCGGAGTGCCACCAGTGCAGAGCTTGCTCAGGAATGGCAGCAGGCAGGTGTGAGCGCATCTGCACGCACAGTAAGGCCAAGACTTTTGGAAGATGGCCTGGTGTCAAGAAGGGCAGCAAAGAAGCCACTTCTCTCATAAAAAAAAACATCAGGGACAGATTGATCTTCTGCAGAAAGTATAGTGAATGGACTGCTGAGGACAGGGGCAAAGTCATATTCTCCAATGAACCACCTTTCCGATTGTTTGGGGCATCTGGAAAAAGGCTTGTCCGGAGAAGAAAAGGTGATCGCTACCATCAGTCCTGTGTCATGCCAACAGTAAAGCATCCTGACACCATTCATGTGTGGGGTTGCTTCTCATCCAAGGGAGTGGGCTCACTCACAATTCTGCCCAAAAACACAGCCATGAATAAAGAATGGTACCAAAACACCCTCCAACAGCAACTTCTTCCAACAATCCAACAACAGATTGGTGAAGAACAATGCATTTTCCAGCATGATGGAGCACTGTGCCATAAGGCAAAAGTGATAACTAAGTGGCTCGGGGACCAGAATGTTGAAAGTTTGGGTCCATGGCCTGGAAACTCCCCAGATCTTAATCCCATTGAGAACTTGTGGTCAATCTTCAAGAGGCGGGTGGACAAACAAAAACCCACTAATTCTGACAAACTCCAAGAAGTAATTATGAAAGAATGGGTTGCTATCAGTCAGGATTTGGCCCAGAAGTTGATAAAGAGCAGGCCCAGTCGAATTGCAGAGGTCCTGAAAAAGAAGGGCCAACACTGCAAAAACTGAGTCTTTGCATAAATGTCATGTAATTGTCGATAAAAGCCTTTGAAAAGTATGAAGTGCTTGTAATTATATTTCAGTACATCACAGAAACAACTGAAACAAAGATCTAAAAGCAGTTTAGCAGCAAACTTTTTGAAAACTAATATTTATGTAATTCTCAAAACTTTTAGCCAAGACTGTACACAGGGCCGTAGTCTACCGACAACTGACAAAAAATCGTTTTCAAAATCGACAAAGAATCGCCTGCGATTTTAACATCGATTTTGTGTAGATTGTCAGTGAATTACGGCTCGGTGTAGTAAATGCCAACCAGTGTTGCCAAGTCTGTGGTTGTTTATCATGTCCGCAGGTCGAAGCGACCCCAATACAAATAACGTGATATTTATGCTAAATTTACCAAGGCAACCCTGCTAAAAAACTTATATTGTAACCCCGGGAAGCAATTTTTTCTCGGGGAACCTCCTGGAAGCGCGATTGGACCAGTTTTGGACTAGTTTTGAGAAGCAACTGGGCAGGACTTGTTGTGAAAACCTGACAACCCTGGTCCGAACGCATGTGCTGGAGATATACTTCTAATTACAAGAGCATCTTTACTGATGAGATGTGCATGAAAATCGCATTCGATTTTTTGCACAGCCCTAACTGAAACCTTTCCTAACTTAAGACTACGTTCAAAACACCATTACATTAACCATTAACCTCATTTGATTCGTTGTTTTGGATCATTGCTGTCACTATGGACAATGCGCTTTGAGGCAAAACATAGTTACATTAAAAAAGTAGTCCATGACACTCAAAATTTTAAGAATGTTCTACTGACACTTTCCATGAAGCATCAACAACTGATGGCATATTATCTGGATGGTGAGGACTTTTTCAAACAGTCACTACATGTGGAGAAAGCAAAGGTCTTCACACTTGCTTCTCTTGAAGCCCCAGTTATCTCAGCAATTGAGAGAAGGTATCCAAATACAAGCCAAGTGTCGCTCTCCTGCACTATTCATTTGCATGGAGTTCTATATTCAGCTGGCATGATTCTCTCTGCAGGACAATGTAGTGGTTTGCCAGAATTTTTCAAAATACTGAACTGTTTAGTGACCCCCAAAGATGTGTCATTCCTTTGTAAAAAAAAAAAAAAAAAAAAAAAAACTGTCAGCCTGGTATCTTGAACATTTCAGGTCCTTTGAGATATAGGAAAGCAGTTTTAGGGACATTCATGTTCTTGATCCAGACATGCTGAATGACTTCCATCCATTGACAGAATACAAAGTTGGTATGAAAGTGTTTGTGACTCCAAAAGTGTTTTTAACTCATTAGGAGATGAGAGATGACAGTCCTGTCTCTGTTCCTTGATCAGACACTATATTCCACACACTAGAATATATTCACTTATGTTCCTATCATTGCTGTTAAGAATGGAAAATAAATGTCCCAGTGAATTAATGATGACTGCTTTTGACTCTGTTCTGCTTTCTATAGCGAGTATGTTGCGCAGGTTCACATTTCCCCTACCAACATTCGGAGGGTAGAGCTGCCTGAAAGGCCTGCATCTGTGGACCATTTAAAGTCTTTCCTTAGTGAGACATTACAGCTCAAATCTGGATTTTCACTACAATTTGAAGGCCCAGACTTTAACAATGAACTTTGTAACTTGAATGACATCAAAGAATTGCCAGCAGCAAAGGCAACCTTAAAGGTTCTGTGGGAAGCGTCTCCTCCATTGGTCTTAACAGATATAAGTTCGGTGTCCTCGCTTGATACAGCAAGCATGACAAGTTGTCAAAATGATGTCCAAAGCCCTGAATCATCTGTGTCAAATCTAAGAAGTGTTGAACAGTGGCCCTCTACTTTTAACATACCTGTCTTTTCTCTGGATGTGGAGCTCAGGCTGCGTAAAGCCAATGAGATATACCAGCGGACAAAGAAGCCTCTGAATGTCCCAAGGCACATGAAGTGTGAGATTCTGGACAATATTGTGCTGGCAATTTTTGAAATTAAAGCCTACCCCAATGCCTATGTGATCCAGTCAGTTGCCTCTGCTCTAGTACAAAAACATCCTAGCCTAGCAGAACCTGGCAAACGCACAGGTTGGGATGGATGGGTTATGAGTATCAAGTTTAAGCTTGGCAATTATTGAGCTAAACTGAGAGAAGCTGGATGTTCAGAAGTTAGTGTCAACACTAAAAGAAAATCACATGAGGGTGTGACAGCCACCATAAAAAAGCCTAAAAGAGCAGAGGTCAACTTTTTACTGGACCATCATGAGGGCCAGACAGTGGAGTCGCTTGAGGAGGTGAGACTTATCATGGTTGATGAAATGAAAAAAAAAATTTGATTGATTCATCACTCATTAACAGAAGATGCAAGAAACATTTTCTCTTCGCCGCAAAGTTGTAGAGATTTAGCCACTAGTTGAGGAAATCAGAGAGAGATGGCCTGCTCTTTTTCTAAAGGATTAGGTAAGCTATTTAATAACAAATGTTGTTACATGTGTTCTGGTTTTTATAAATATTAATTTTTATTATTATTTTAATTATAATTACTATTAGAACAATATTATTTAGCAAAACTTTGTGGTGATTCCGATCAATGTTTTTATTTATTTTTTAATTAATAGATCTGTATGGAGTTTTTTTTGTATCAGTAATGTTGACCTCCGGGAGAAGTTCAACATGTCCCTTGACAAATACACAACACCTCTCCTGAAACTGTACAGAAAGAGAACGGATGCATTTGGAGAAGAAATGAAGGCTCTTTTGGACAAGCTATACAAATAAATACAGTATTTACAGCTTTCTGAATGGGCAATTGATGCAATTTTGCATATTTTTAAATATATATTAGATTTAACACATAACAGTAAAACTAAACAAAATAAGTTAAACTTGCTACTTTTAGTAATAAGGTAAATGTAAAATGATAATAGTTCACTGTGAAATTTTTCTGTAATCTTTTTCTTACCCATGTGTTCTAAACCATTAAGACTTTCTCTGCCCTACAGAACATAATAGGAGAAATTTAGCAAGAAAGAAGAAATTTCAGTCATTTACAAAGTTACATTTGATAGATACCATTTTTTTCAAGGCCTTTTTGCATTCATTCAAAATGCTGTCTCAAGAAACCAATGGCATTTTGCAGAATTACAGAGATTTAAGGGTTGTTTGAAATTTCTGTCATTTAACAGTAAGACCTTTGTTCATCTCAGATATTTTTTCTTGAAATCCAATTTTTTTTAATCCCCTATAGAAATTAACTTAATTACCTTCATTCAAGGTACATAAATGTATTACGCAAATTGTTAAAATAGTTAATAACTCACCCTCAAACCCGTGAGATCTCGGTTCATCTTCAGAACACAGTTTAAGATATTTTAGATTTAGTTCGAGAGCTCTCAGTCCCTCCATTGAAGCTGTGTGTACGGTCTACTGTCCATGTCCAGAAAGGTAAGAAAAACATCATCAAAGTAGTCCATGTGACATCAGAGGGACAGTTAGAATATTCTGAAGCATCGAAAATACATTTTGGTCCAAAAATAGCAAAAACTACGACTTTATTCATCATTGTCTTCTCTTCCGTGTCTGTTGTGAGAGAGTTCAAAACAAAGCAGTTTGTGATATCCGGTTCACGAACGAATCATTCGATGTAACTGGATCTTCTTGAACCTGTTCACCAAATCGAACTGAATCGTTTTAAACGGTTCGCGTCTCCAATACGCATTAATCCACAAATGACTTAAGCTGTTAACTTTTTAAATGTGGCTGACACTCGCTCTGAGTTCAAACAAACGAGTCAGAATGGAGAAAAGAACCTTGGGAGAAACCAGGCTCAGTTCAATTCATGTGTATTTGTATAGTGCTTTTTATGATACAAATCAGTGCAGAGCAACTTTACAGTAAATTAAGTTTCTACAATATTTAGTAGTAGCTTATCAGTGGTGACAATCAGTTTATGTGCATATGACAGAAATTCTTCTGAAACTATTATTTAAAATATAGAGGCTTTGTACTTCACGCTTGTTGGTATATCGACAGAATATCCTCTTCACATGAGCAAAAATGTGCTTGGCATACAAAGTGGACCAGTAATACCAAGGACTATTTACCAGTGTAACCTTTTATATTTTTGGTAGACTATTTTATTTTGATAATGAACAGACTGCGATATCATGTGTGTGTGTGTGTGTGTGTGTGTGCTCGCACGCAATGCTCTGGTGCAATCAAAAAACTGAAACATATAATACATAATTTTTGGTCATACAGATAAAAGTAAGACATTTAAGTAACCAAATACAAAAGCACAAAGTGTTTACTTATTTTTGCACACTCAAAATAATAACAGAACATTTCTGATTTTGTAAAATAAAGCAAGGATGCACATTTAAATTAAAACTGTTACTTGTTTACATTTTGTTGTTTTGAGCTGTGCTAATATGTTGTTTAAATTCCAGTTAAAACTACTTTTATTGGATTTTGCGTGGTTTAGTTCACTTTCTTACACTATGTAAAATGTGAACATGTCAGACATTGTTATATTAAACATGCTGAAAGTCACTGCAGAAACAAGGTTGTGTTGTTGCAAAGTGCAGGCAGTGGCGCCCCCAGAACATTTTAATGGCCACAGTAAATCTTGGGGTGGCACCTAAAAATAATGAAGAAAAAAATAAGGGTTTGCCATATTGAAAAAAAAAAAGATATCTCTGTGATTTCTGGGATTTTATTTATTTTGCTGTTATTATGCTCATATCTTATTTCTAATTGTGCTGACAGCTGACTCCTAAATTTTTTATTTTTACCTTTACGCCATTTTTCTAAAAGTGTGCACCATTTTTTATGTCAAATACTTGCATTTGGGCTGTTAATAAACAAATGCAGTCAGTATCAACAAAATTGATCTTTGCCATGCAGAGAAAACAGAAGCTGCATCTGAAGTGCCATTGAGATGTTTTTACACACTGTTTAATGCAGCTCTGTGGGACATGGTAACTTTAGCCTGCAGTTATAAATGAATAAATAATGTTCTGATATTTACAAAATAAAACATTGAAAACTGATGTTTGAAATTATTAAAAAAATAAGAAGGTACCTTAAATGTGAAATTAAAACCGCCAGTAGGTAGCGATTCACTGTTAATATGTGAGTCATCGTGATGGAACCGAATCATTTAAACAGTTGATTCATTCAGGAACGAATCAGTTGTCATGCTGCTCAGAGATGCAAAACAGTGGCTGTGTTTGGAATAATCTGTTTTAGAAATGGAGCAAAAAAGGGAATATCTTGTCTAAAACTTAAGTCTCTTGATATTAACTTCTTGTTTATTGAACTGTTGTATAAACTCAATATCACATTTTAAATTATTTGGAGAAAAATTACACTCTTTGTGTGATGATAACTATATGAAACTATATAGATCTATACATTTTCTGCCCCATATCTTGAAAAATGTGATCATTCTAAATTTCCAGTGACAGAACGCACTGTAAATGCGTATGCGCACTAGTCTAGAGCAGGGGCTCCCAAACTTTTCCATTCCACGACCCACCTAGACAAGTGTAATCTATTTCACGACCCACCAAAATATTTGAGAGAAAAAAAAAACCTTGTAAGTCTAATCAAACTTAAAAGTTTGATGACAAAAATTTAGTATTTAAGAAAAATAACCATTTTATTTTAGGGTACAACTGTAAAATGTTGCTACTAATATTTAAGTTTTAATTTTTGTTTACAGACGTCAAAATATGAAACTTCCATAAAAACGTGAAACAGGCTCACTCCAGAAATTTTGTACATTTTGTTATGTGGAAACTTTTAAATCTTGTAGTGTTACAATTAACCCTGCGTTTGTGCCCTGCTCACCCTGTACATGTGAAATGTTTTTTACAAACCGTTTCCTGAACGAAAACAGTGCAGAGTTCAAACAGATGAGAGAAATTAATGAAAATAGGCTACCTGAAACCGTTTTTGTAACGTTTGAATTTTATGCAGTCTCATGCAGAATATAGTGTATTGATGTGAGCAATTTCTTTCTCTTTAATAATGCGGACCGATTGAACCTTTTAATAACGTTGCTCTGAGACCCTCACTGTTATTACAACTCATGCGCGCCCACGCTTCAAAACAAATTGTGGACTTAATTGCAATTTGAAAATCACTAAGGATATTGCCGTTCGTAATTAATGTTGGTAGGCTATATCTTGCAGCACTGAACTGTGTGAATCATTGACACGCAAATTTAGCTGCAGACAAGTGACTTTGTGCGACCCACTTTGTTCCATTCTGTGACCCACAAGTGAGGGGAGGGGGAGGGCAGCTACTCTGGTGGCGCCAATCTGCAATATTTTTTGTTTGCTGCAGCAGGTGCTGCATTTTTTTTTTTTGCTTCTTAAAATATTGGGACATTCCTGGTATGCGGTAACATTTTGGCTTCATAAGTGTTGGAAGAAAAGTTACATGATTTTTATGGTTTTTGCATTCTACCAAAATAGTGACATGTTTAACTATTAGGAATGGATATTGGTCAAACTTGGGGACTCCAAAAATTATAATTATGGGTAGATTGTTCAGACACTGGCCATGAAAATATTAAACCCTGTAAGGGACATGTAGATAGTTATCACAACATGTTAATAATGTAAATGTTAAACAATAATAAGCTTTTCTTGTATAGTATATACTATACCTTATACCTTCTTATTATTTTTTTATTTGAAAAACAATAACAAAACAATTATTGATGAATAGAGTATGTCTTAATTATTAAGAACAGGTACTTTTTGTGCCAATTTCTGCCAATAGGGTTGTAAATAATAATAAAAATAATTCTCAAAAACATATGCTGTTAGTGCTCCTCACCTCACAAAATAAGACAAAAGTATGCCAAACATTTAACGTTGCTATGAAATTATTATTTTAAATGACTTGTCTAACAGGGTGGAACACCAGTGTTAACAGGTTTGTAAATGGTGGACAAGCTTTCCGTCATTGTACTGCATGGTTTTCCATTTGTAATGTGTGGAACTGCACCTATATAATATTGTTTCAAAATGATATAAATAAATAAATAAATAAATAATCCAGATTTCCTTTGGGGGAGGGACACAAAAAAATAGCTATGTGGTTCCTTATCACAATCAATCATGGTGGCAAAATAATGATCTGTTCAGATGACTATACAGTATATAGAAATGTATTTGCTATATACACTAAATACTATTTATTCTATTAGATTTTCCACCCTGTTAGTTGCACATTCCACCCTGTTAGGTTTATAGACCTAACAGGGTGGAATCTAACAGGGTGGGAAATTTTGAGCTTAATTAGCCATAGCTCATTAACCTTAACACTAACCTTCTACAGATTAACAGAACATTTATAACTATGTCAGATTTTTTTTTTTTTCCCTTTTTTTTTGATAGGACAAAGATTCTCCACAATATAGCCTAACAGGGTGGAACTTTAAGGGTGGGACAAGCAGGATAACATTTCAAAAATTAAAAAAAAACGTTAGGAATGAGAGTTGAAGCATTTCTCAGTTTGTACAGATGTATTCCAGTGGGAAAAATAAATTATGTCACTTCTATAAAATGGTCTCAATGAAATTGCATTCGGTTTTGGAAGGTGAGAAAGTATGTATTAACAGGGTGGAAAATGACTTCAGGGACACGGTAATAGAAGAAAATTAAAAAAAAAAATAATAATAATAATTTCACACGATTATTATGTATGATTAGAGGCATTTTAACCTAGTCTATAACATAATTAAAACAAATTTAGAGTTTTTTTTTATCATTTTATGGTTTATATTTCTTGTGGAAGTTGATTACTTTGCACTGAGGACATAATAAAATTGAATGCATATATCAATGAAAAGGTGTGTAAAATACAAAATAGTATTTTACATTCTGCATTTACATTAATAGTAATCACTGCAAATCAGAGGTGGCCAGAGTTTATACAGTGGTGGCCGTGGCCACCCCTTGGGGGCGCCCTTGAGTGCAGGTCAAGCAGAAAAGTACAATAGCATGTATTATTTATAACAATTTATTTCAATTCATAACCTCGACTGATTCAGTTCAGTTCTTTTTTTTTTTTTTTTTTTTTCTCAAATATTTTTATTGAAATTTTCCATTTTTTTTCCAACAGAATAGACAAGGCATAAAAAAAAAAAAAAAGAACAACAGTTCAGGCAGATCTTAAATACACAATTCTCAAATCAATTATTAATAAAATAAATAGGTTACAAGGGAAGATACATCAATACTAACAGGAATAGGCTTCTTGTCGTGAGCCATTACAACAGTTTTCAAGAAAAATATAAGCAATTGTCCAAAGTAAGAGAAACATAGTCTAAATAGGGTGTCCATATTCGTTTGAAAACGTCTGTAGAAGAATGTAGTATGCATGTTAAAAATTCCATTGGGATGAGCTCTTTCACAAGGCCATGCCATTTTTTAATTGAAGGAGTCTTCTCACTTATCCAGAACATCAAAATGTTCTTTCTTGCAGCAAAAGTTAAAATACTAAAAAGCCTTTTATGATATTTATTCAAAACAATACCAGCTGGCAGACCTAGAATAAATGAACAAGGATCAACATCAATTGTCATTCCCAGAATGTTGCCAATGTGGTCTGCGATTTTCTTCCAAAACAACTGAATTTTGTGACAAGACCAAATACAATGAATATAATTACCAACTGATATTTTACATTTTGAGCAATTGGGGGAAAGTTTTGGGTCCATTTTATTCCTGATAAAAGGGGTGATATGTAGCCGACGTATTATTTTGAATTGAATAGCACGTGCTCTGTTACACACTGATATTCTTTTAGCATGATCCCAGACTAAATCCCAATCCTCTCTGGAGATATTTACTACAAAATCATTTTCCCACATCTGTCTAAGATTATCTGTGTCCCCTGGGAGAGTCAAACTCAGTGTAACATAGATATGAGATATCTTTTTTTGTCTCGTGTCTTCTAGTAGTATTTTCTCAATTTCGGTCCTGGAACTATCAGTATGCAAAGTGGTCTTTTTACCAATGAAGTCCCTTAGCTGTAAGTACCTAAAAAAATGATGTCTTGGCAGATTAAATTTAGCAGACAACTGTTCAAAAGACATAAGTGATGAACCCTCAAATGTATCTTTCAGCCTCACAATACCTAAAGAATTCCAGAGGTTGAACCCAGAGTCATCAGTACCAGGAGGAAAATCTGGATTATTTTGAATTGGTGTAAGAGCTGATGACAAATTAAACCTACCCTCTAACTTGCGCGACTGCGCCCAAGCTTTAAGAGTGTTCCGTACGATTGGGCTATCATATAGAACTTTTAACTTTTTAGGGTTGACAACAAACAAAAGATTCTGAAGAGGGCACAGAGATTGTGAGGCTTCAAGATCAAGCCAAATAGAACCTGGATCATTCTTCAACCAATCCGCCACAAAACGAAGCTGACACGCCAGCTGATACAGTCTGATATTGGGAACATCTAGACCACCCTTATGACTAGGAAGCTGTAGTTTGCTCATTTTTAACTTTGGTTTCCTTTTACTCCATATAAAACAAGAAAGCCATCCATTAAGCTCCTTAATGACTTTGCTAGAAAGTAAAATAGGCAGCATCATTAAGGGGTACATTAAACGAGGTAAAATGTTCATTTTGATTATAGCAATTCTTCCCAAAAAGGATACGGGAAGAGCATTCCACCTCTGCAAATCACTATGAATTTTTTTTAAAAGAGGATCAAAATTACTTTTAAATAAAAGTTGGAATGTTGGGGTTATGTGAAGCCCTAGATAGGTAAAACCTGACATGGAATATTTAACAGGGAAAGAGGAGAGCATTTGTGTTTCCGAGGCAAGGCTGCCCAATGGTAAAGCAACAGATTTTGTTAAATTAATCTTATAACCAGAAAATTCTCCAAAGAAGTGTATAACATCTAATAATCGTGGAACTGATGTATTTGCATCCGACAAAAATAGCAGAATGTCGTCTGCATAAAGTGAAATCTTATGTTGTCTGTCATTTATTGTAACCCCTCTAATCACCGAATCATATCTTATTGCTTCTGCCAAGGGTTCAATGGCAAGGGCAAACAATAATGGTGAAAGTGGGCAGCCTTGCCTAGTGCCTCTACCCAGAAGAAATGTTTTAGATCTAATGCTGTTAGTGATGACAGCAGATGAGGGTTTATTATAGAGCAGCTGCACCCACCTCAAAAACGTATCTCCAAACCCAAATTTCTGCAAAGTGTAAACTAAATAGGGCCACTCAACACGATCAAAAGCCTTTTCGGCATCTAATGAAATAACTAAAGTATCAAGTTTTTGATTTTGTGAGATATTAATTATGTTTAAAAGCCTTCTGACATTGTGGCTAGAACTCCTTCCTTTAATAAAACCAGTCTGGTCCTCACAGACTAATATTGGCAATACCTGCTCTAATCTAAGTGCAAGTATTTTGGATAACAGTTTCAAATCCGAATTGAGCAGTGCTATCGGCCTGTAAGATCCACAGTCCTCTGGATCTTTCCCTTTTTTTAAAATTAGTGAGATATCAGCCTCTCTTAGTGAATCAGGTAGCAATCCTTTTTCAAAAGAGTGGTTTAACATCTCAAGAAAGGGATCCAGCAGGACATAATGGAATTCCTTATATAATTCAGAACTTATGCCATCCGGGCCAGGTGCTTTACCGGCCTGGAGACTCTGAAGTGCCTGCATAGCCTCTTCTCTACTGATTGGGGCATCAAGAAGGTCCTTATAAGTTTGTGGGAGAGTTTTCAAGGGTAAATTATTAAAAAATGAATACATTCGCTCTGCACTGTCCACACATTTTTCAGATTTATATAAATCTGAATAAAATTCCCTGAACACATCATTAATTGAAGGATTATCAAAATGTCGTTTGCCAGATGTGTCCAACACAGAGGTAATTAATTGTTGTTTTGCCCTAACCTTGGTCAGCTGAGCAAGATATTTACTTGGTTTGTTACCATGCTCATACAATTTCTGCTTCGAAAATAAATAATTTGTATTAGCTTTTTGTGTTAATAACAAATCCAAAGAGGTCCTAATGTTAGATATTTTTTCAAGCATTTTAGAATCTGAAGTTGCATTAAATTCCTTCTTAGTATTATCAAGTTCAGTTTCAAGAAGTTTTTGTTTTGCCAATTGTCTGTGTCGCTTGCTAGACAAATATGAAATAATCAGCCCTCTAATATATGCTTTGCAAGTTTCCCATACTAAAGATGGGCTCACTGAATCAGTAGAGTTAATTGAAAGAAAAATTTTGAGTTCTGTACAGAAAAAAGAGAGAAAAGCCGAGTCCTTAAGTAAGCTAGTGTTGAAACGCCACCTTCTTGTTCGTTGTGGGGCTCCCTGAACTAATAGATCTAAATATACAGCGGCATGATCTGATACCAGAATGTTACCCAGCTCACAGCAAGCAACCGATTGCAAAAACAGCTTATTAATTAGAAAATAGTCAATTCTTGTATGGCATTTGTGCGGGGCAGAATAGAAGGTAAAGTCCCTTTGTGTCGGGTTTAAAGTTCGCCAAACATCCACAGTTCAGTTCTTAACTCAATATTTATTCATTTGGATAATTATCAGGTAATTACATATACATTTTTATCAAGAAAAAGAAACCTCTCAACTTATGCTGTAAACATACAGGGAGCCCTTTCATCTGATATTATCATTAAAGGTTAAAATTTACTATTCAAATGAATATAATGCAGGTTTTTATAATAATATTTTTTTTTTATCACGAGTACATATATAAATATGTAATAATACATTTAACAAAATACTGCTCAATAAAATTTTTGGTGGTCAATAGCAAGTCTACACCAGACACACAGGTAGCATCCCTGAAAATATCAAGAAATCATTTTTGGTCAAAATCACACTCCGCTAATCTACAGTACTTAATCATTATCTATTGCTACGAACCAGGTTCACAAATTGCCCTCATCATGAATCTCGTTCAAGGGGTGGAAAGGAGGAGTCACATAATAGGAGAATCTGTTCATAATCAGCGCATAGAGCGCCTTTGGAAAAATGTTTTCCTCCATGTGCTTCAGTACTTCTACAATTTGTTCCACAGTCTAGAGGATTCTGAGGTCCTTGATCCAGATGATGATGTCCAAAAGATGTCCCTGCAAATCGTTTTCCTCCCAGAGATACAAAAGAGATTGGAGATTGGAAACAACAAAACACCTGTCCAAATCTGGACTGCAGGAATGCTTTCCAACATGGATGAAAACTGCAGAGCCATCAGCCATGTTTTTGGTGAAGATCAATACAGCACACACACTCTTTTGGCACAACATGGCATAGACATCTTCCCTGTGACTGATTACGAAGAAGAAAATTTTCCAGCTGTAGTTGTGGAACAACCCAGAATCAATCTGAGCCATCAGCAGCAGCAAAACATTTTGCTGAGACCATCTCAGATGCTACCAATAAGTATCAGACGTGTTGCAGAGAAATTGCAAACATATTACAAGATGGCTGATACACATCATTTTGATAGAGTGTGTTTGTTCTTGCAAAATGCCTTCAGCATTAGTGTTAAGCCCAGACTTTTCATTAATGTCATACTTAGAAATTTTTGTAGGATATCGAGCATCGCGTTAATTCAGTCAGGCCATGTTAGTCACGCTTGCATCAGCTGACAGTCAGCTGTTCCTGACATCTACCAATCCAGTCTTGACACCTATCACCTGCGGTCTATTTAAATTCCCATTCTTCAGTGTCTCTTCCATCGCATCGCTGCTTGCAATTAACTCCCTCCTCCAACCCCAACTCCACCAACTGAACCTGTAATCCGATCTAACTTGTTCTTTCTTTACAGTGTCTTCATTGGAAGCAGTCTCTATCACATTTTGTTTATAACTTATGTAATTGTGAATTGTAATTACGTATGCTTATAATGGTTCTGTTCTGTACCCCAGGGGGGTTTGTCTTGCTGCTCTCCCCGCAAGCATGGCTGCATGCACAGAACATAACCATACCGCCAACACTAACTGTATGCAATTATAATTGTCATAAATATACTTGACGGAAGTGGTCCTGATTGAAATAAGCTGACAGGCAAACATGCTTCATTTGTAGTTTAAACATCACCTTCCACATTGCTTCAGAAAAATGTTGATGTTTTCTGACTTGCTAATCAAGTCAAGTCAAGTCACCTTTATTTATATAGCACTTTAAACAAAATACATTGCGTCAAATAATTCCTAATCATCTCAAAGGAAATATGTAAGATTTTCCTAATAATATATCCAAAATGTGCACAGTGCAATATATTCATTCAGTTGTATACTAACTTTATTCCAAAAGTTCCCAAGGATTTGTTAATCTAGTGAAATTCCAATTGTTAAAAACTGGTTTGTCCCTGTTCGTTGAAGGTCATGGTCACCTATCAATGACGTAATATCCACGCTATCCTCAGTTTTCACTTGTAGGAACTACGTACACAAAAATCCAGCTGCACAGTTAGAGTAAATCCATTACAGCTGAAATGAAAAATGTTGACCGCAGCATTAAATTTATATCTGCACAATGATGCATCATGATACTTTTTTCCGTGTTTTTAGTGTTGCGCATTATAACCAATCACACATGAGTCTGTTGAGCTAATGATTTCAATGGCCAATCAGAAGCGTTCAGATGAGTCTTTGCTGCAACAGCGGAGTTTTGTTGCGTGTGCGCTCTTGTGAATACTTTCATCATAAACAACAAAGTGCAGATGTATGATGTAAGAGATTCAAACAGATTCATCATTCAAACACAAGAGACTCATCAAACAGTGTTTAGAGAGCTTTGCTGATTACAGTGGCAGTTTTTTAAGTGCTTAAAATCGCACTAGATTGAAATCCATCATAATGTTCTTTGCTTGCTTTCTGTATAATGTATTCACTGTTTCAATAACTGTGGAAGGTACAGGTAATAAAAAAATAATTCATTACCTCATCCGTGAACATGATTCGTGAATTCCATACATCTCTTTCCACTCCTCTTTAAAGCATCAAGCTTGACGCTTATTTTGAACATGCATCCTCTAGCGGCGAAAACTTACAGACTGTGCCTTTAAATATCATCAGGTAAACACTAGTCCGACTCATGCACTTGACTAAATGTTTTCAGATGGATTACTACACTACAATATAAACAAAGAATTCAGTCAAATGCGATCCAAAATTCATTCAGGTTTTATTGTTACAGTTATGAAAGGATATATTTAGATGTCAGATGGATCACTGTTTTAGTTACTGTTGTGTACTTTTTCAATTTCTAGGAATATATCTGATGTTGATAAATTGAGTAAATGAAACAAAGTGTGTATCTACAACTGTAAACAAAAACTAACATTAAAGGTAATAACAGTACAACAATAACAGTAAACACAGTAACTGTAAAACCTGTTTGAGATGGCATTATAGTTAAGAAGTGTTAAGAGGATTGTTTCATTAACTTGTGAAACTGTGCTGAAACATGAAGTATTTCATTTATCACCCTTACATGAACAAGGTACATGAATTATTACATGGTGCCGAAAGTTAGTGACTGCAAAATACCTTCGCCTATGTCGGTTCTAAAAGATTCGTAAGTACTGTGAATTGGAAGTCTAAGAACAATAAGGCATGTGTTGGCTTCTAGAAATACTCTGGTGTCTTCACCAGATGTATGAAGAAATTAGATTTTTGGCTGATGGAGGAATCCTAGTGGAGGCACAGATGAGGCTCCAGAAGCAAACTCCAGTACCATTGGCAGTGTCAACGGATTGCAGTCACCTTCTGTAATCACACAGATTAAAGAACGTTAGGGATGTCATTAGTAAAGATTCAACAACAAACTAAAAACAAAAATGTAGTCAAATAATACACAATAACTATATAGTTAACCAAGACTAATTTTAATCTTAGCTTAATAAAGCCTGGCCAGAAATCTTGAAGTTTTAATGGCTTGATGTTTTAAGGTTTTAAAGCCAGACGCACAAAGCATGATACGATTTAAAAACATTATCAGATTCAATATATTAAACTTTTTTTAATTAGAAAGAAATGTAACTTTGCAAGAAAACACTACCTTCTACATCAAGTAACCAGTCTCTCCATAAACAGTATTATTTTTCAGCTGCCTTTTGTTGCTACCAAAAGGTGAAAAGTCCACCTCAAAAAGAGTGGACAGATCTTTTGCCTCAAGTGGTCTGACTGCATTGATGAACAAGTCCTCAAAAATGTCAGGATGGTTCTTGAGCTCGTCAATCAGACCAAGTGTTTTGAAACCCTCTTCAAATCTGTCACAGCACATTTAGTCTTAATGAGATTTTAGACACAAGCAACTTTCAATTTACTTAATATTTCATTTGTAAGTCATTTAAATGGTTCTCATGATGGATACTTACTGTCTGAGAGCCAAATTTGTCTGCCAATTCACAAAGTATTCTACTGCAGATTGGACCAGGGAATCTCTCTCTTCAAGAGATGTACCTAAGTGCTCCCATCATGGACAGACTGTCTCCAGCATCTGAGATTGCAGAATTTGCATGTTCAACAGAGTCTGCTTCTTTAATCTACAAGTAAATAATTAGAAAATTGTTATGCCATGAAATCACAAAGCACATATTACAAATGATACAATAAAAATCCCTGAGTAGATGAGACAAGTCTAAAGTTACAATAATCTTTGAGAGTTTTTCTCTGCAGCTGCTGTCTGCTATTTCCTCAAGGGAAACAGGAAGTGTACACTGACCACAGAGTTGCATGAAAAGATGTTTAGAAAAAAAATGAGGGCCAACTCCACCATGAACTATGCACACTGCAATCATTTTTGCAATGGTCGAGTACAAGCCTTTCTCAAGAGCTGAAAAAAAATACAAAGAAATTATAAATAATTTATATTTTTATATTTCATAACAAAAAATGAAAAGCAAATAAGATAATGCTTACCATGAGTATCAAGAACCAGTAGTCTTTTGTCTTCCGGTCCTTCAAATATTTTGGACCTCTCGATTTCCCTCATTAGTAAGCCTAGGAATTCCCTGGTTGGTCCACCTTCATCTACAGCTCCTTCTCCATTCTCATCAGAGTCCACAAAAATCACATCCAACCTTGCTTCTGGATTAAAGTGCCTTCGCTTGAAAGCTTGCAGGCTACCTTGTAATATGCTGTCTCAGCATACATTTATTTGATTGCTTGTAGGACAACATGAGAGATTGACTCTGCTATGAAGCTTCTTCAAAATCATCTGCAGATCAACTCTAAAACACAAGAGTAAAACATTTTTACCTGAATGTGTCTGAAAAGGTTAACTGCTTAAAATTACTTTTAAATATAATGTAACGTGTGTTGCGACCCTCCCTCTCAAATGGTAAATAACAGAAATGAGCGGAAAAGGAATACACCGTTTCTAAATTTGGACCAGCGACCAGATTCGCTCAAGAGACTATGTCAGCAACAAGGGTAGAAGGAAATGACAACAACACTGGCTGCATTAGAAACAGGTAAGGTGTATTAAAGGGAATGCAATAATAAAAGAGGAAAAAATATAATAATAATAATAGTAAGTCAGAATTTCAATACATCATCAAAACCAACAAACAGAAAAAAAAACAAAATAAAAAATGAGAATATAGTAACCCAAAAGGGGGTAATAGAGATAAAATAAATAAAAAGAATGAAATAAGTAAATATTGTGACGTGGTGAAGAAGCACACGACACAAGGATCAAGGTAAGTTCCCCGAAGGGTGGATTTTATTGAGGTGGTGAAGGGAAAAATAGCCAACGTGAGGGGTTCCGGTGCTCAGTGCTCGGCCTTCTCTTCCTCCTTTGGTTCGCAGTGCTCTGTGGGTCCATGTCCTTAGTGGGCTGGCGGTCACACACTGCTGTCTGGGGGGGACACACAGAGAACTGTAAGCCGAGTCTTTTGGAGACATCTCTCACCTCTGTGTTCGTCGACGCTGCTTATAAAGCCCGTTCCTGGTGGGCTGCAGGTGTGACCGCTCAGCCAGTAATGAGCAGGTGCTTGGAGGTGAGGGCGGCCTTCACGCGCTCTCCGTTTCCAGGTTCCATGGGACCTTCTCTGGCTGCCCCTTCCTGGTCAGGTCTGTCAGGGGAGAGGCTAAGGAGGAGAAGTTAGGGATAAAACAGTGGTAGTAACCCGCCAACCCCAAAAAGGCCCATACTTGCGTTTTGGTGGTGGGCCTGGAGAGGATCGCCGCCACCTTCTTCTCCTGGGGTCGAATGAGGCCGCGGACCACTTGGTAGCCGAGGTACTTGGCTCCGGTGAGGGCCAGGTGACCGGGGGTTGGCGGTCAGCCCAGCCCGGCGGAGTTCTGACAGCACCTTCCGCAGCCGCTCCAGGTGGTCTTCCCAAGTTTCAGAGTGTATGACCACATCGTCTAGGTAGGTGGCGGCATAGGCCTGGTGGGGCCGCAGGAGGATGTCCATAAGCCGCTGGAAGGTGGCGAGAGCCCCATGCAGGCCGAAGGGTAGGACCCGGTATTGCCAGTGGCCACTAGGGGTCGAGAATGCCGTCTTCGGCTTGGCCTGCTCCGTTAGGGGGACCCTAGCCCTTGGTGAGCCGGCCGTCTACCGCTCCACCATTGAGCATGTCCGGGAGATGCGGGAGAGGATTGACAGGGTCATGCAGTTTGAGGCGGTCGTCCTCGTGCTGCTCTCAGGCAAAGGCCCCAGCCCCAGTTACCTGCTGGAAGAGGTCATAATAGAGGTTAGGGTTATGATGGGAAGACTCAACCTCTCTGGGGCTGTCCGAGGCCAGCAGCACGGGACGCCGTCGGGGCTTCGTGGTCGTCCGGTGTGGGGGGCGGTTCCCGGCGGGGCTGACAGGCTGGCTCGCGGAGGCGAAGAGGCGGTCGAACCCTGGCCAATCCCTGCCGAGGAGGACAGGGAGATGCTTGACGATCCCGACTTCCACCGGCCAGACTCCAGGGGGCGCCGTGATGGTGACGCTCCATGCCGGTACTTCTCTAGTATTGCCGTGGACACAGGTGATGGGCAGTCTGGCTTTGGGTTCCGGCCGTGGAGGAAGGACAGTTGGCCGGACAAGGGTGACCACGCTCCCTGAATTGAGGAGGGCGAGGACTGGCAGACCATTTATCTTCACTTCCGCCTGTGGCGCCCGCTTTGGGGTTTCCGCGTAGATGGCACAGCCTGCCAGCCAAGCGCGTCCAGGGGAGCGAGGAGCTTTGGTGGGCATGGGTTCATCCTGTGGCCCGGGAACCGCCGGCCTGCCGACTGGTGGCTGGGTGCCTTCCAGCGCGCATCGCTCCTGGACCACCCTTCGGGGAAAGGGCGGCGTTCGCTCCCCAGCCTCCGGTGTTGGGTGGCCTCAGCCAGCTCAATGGCCTCCACCAGCTCGTCGATGATGGTGGGGTTCCGCATACCAGCCGCCTGCCGGAGAGGGCGGGGAAGGGCCTGTAGAAGACGGTCCACTACAACGTGCTCCGCTACCTGGTGTGCGGTTGGACCCCCGGCCAGTAGCCAAATAGTTGGGCGGCACTAATAGGTGGCAGTCCAACCCGCTCCAAGATTTCCTTCTTCAATTCTTCGTAAGAGCCGCTCCGCTCAGGGGTAAGCATGAAGTACACCGTTGCTACTCCCGTCAGCAACGGCGCCACGATCCGCGCCCACTCGTCCCTGGGCCACGCCTCCTGGACGGCAATCGCCTCGAACATCTGAAGGAATGTCTCGACGTCATCATGCGCCGTTATTTTTGGGATAAGTTGGGTAGCCTGGGCTCAGGGGTCAGGTAGCGGAGTTCGCGGGGCGGCCGTCATGCGGAGGGCGGCAAGCTCTCGTTCTGTTTCCCCTTGTCGGGACGCCATGTGCTCCATAATCTGTTGCTGGCGGATGCTCACCTCGATGAGGTGCTTTAACAGATCCTCCATCGTTGGGGGAGGAGCGCCACTTGGGGAAACAGGAAGGGGACGTGAGAAAACAACCCCGGATAAAAAACGTCTGTCAATAAACCAAGTAAACAGTGACAGTGATGATGAGGGATCCTGGTCGGTGACTTCTTCACTGCAATGCCCGCATTCTCCACCAGTGTGACGGGGTGAAGAAGCACACGACATGAGGATCAAGGTAAGTTCCCCGAAGGGTGGATTTTATTGAGGTGGTGAAGGGAAAAATAGCCAACGTGAGGGGTTCTGTTGCTCAATGCTCGGCCTTCTCTTCCTCCTTCGGTGCGCAGTGCTGTGTGGGTCCATGAGGTCCGTGTCCTTAGTGGGCTGGTGGTCACATGCTGCTGTCTGGAGGGGAAACACAGAGAACTGTAAGCCGAGTCTTTTGGAGACATCTCTCACCTCTGTTCGTCGATGCTGCTTATAAAGCCCGTTCCTGATGGGCAGCAGGTGTGACCGCTCAGCCCGTAATGAGCAGGTGGAGGTGTGCCTGCTCTGTTTCCAGCACAATATATTCTTCTTATAACCCTTATGTATTTACATTTCTATTTTTCTATTTATTTATTTTTCTATTTTATTAATTGTTTTTCTATGTATTTTTGACCTATGTAGACTCAACCTAATAAAGTTAAATTACTCTTATTCTGCTAATATAGAATATATATTTCACCTATTTATTTAATTTATGTTCTAATTGGCTTATTTAATATAGATAACTTTGAATTTGACTGTGAATACAATTCTTCCAAATGACTCTTTGAAATATCCTTTTCACTCTTGTTCTTCAGAAAAACACAACAACAAAAATAAAAATAAAACCAAATAATTTGACAGTGGAATATGAGTAAAAATAGAGAGACGGAAATTAAAAAAAATAAATAACAATAGATCAACCTTAATGCTCACAATAACAGTCCCACTGTGGATTAGGGTTTCACCAAACTTAAGCTCCAGTTCAGTGCTGCTTACACGAGATCCATCTTCCGCAATTGAGTTCTGAGCAACACAGTTCAGTCAGGAAAAAAAACGAAGGAAAGCGTGTGTACAATCCTACTGCTCTCTAAATTCACGTAGCTCGATCCTTATATGGGCATGGCTCGCCAGTTCCTGCTCGCAGGCTCTTTTTTAGTGCAATGCAGGGACAGTTTAAGTTCAAAGTCTTCTTCGACGATCGTCTGGTTCCAGAAAATATGCTTGTGGCAGGGCGGGCGTGGTTTAGCAAAGTCTGCAGCGGGAGAGAGAATCAGGAGACGAGCGGTAAGTGAGTGGTTTGGCCAAAAACTATCAACACCTGTTTCTCGTTTCAGTAATTGGTGCGGAGAGAGTATAAAACGCCAGGAGAGACAGAAGCAGTCCCCTTGAGCAAGGCTGCTCCCCGGGCGCCGCAGCATAAATGGCTGCCCACTGCTCCGGGTGTGTGTTCACAGTGTGTGTGTTCTTCTGCACAATTTGACTTTGCTGGAGCCTGGAATTGAACTACTGGTTTTGTCTGGTCAGAGGAGAACTGGCCCCCCAACTGAGCCTGGTTTCTCCCAAGGTTTTTTTCTCCATTCTGTCACCGATGGAGTTTCGGTTCCTTGCCGCTGTCGCCTCTGGCTTGCTTAGTTGGGGTCACTTCATCTACAGCGATATCGTTGACTTGATTGCAAATAAATGCACAGACACTATTTAAACAATTTATTTTACAATGTTTTTGTGAGCTGTGTGATCCTAGCACGTGGGACTACGGATGGAAATTAGCCTTTGGCTATAATCCGGCATTTTTACATGCATGTACTCCATGTTATGTTCATTAAAATGCACTGTCCCAATCAAATAAAAAATTAAACAGAGATGACATCACTGAAGTCAATGATGAACTGCCTTTAACTATCATTTTGCATTATTGACAAACTGTTTTCCTAATGAATGTTGTTCAGTTGCTTTGACGCAATGTATTTTGTTTAAAGCGCTATATAAATAAAGGTGACTTGACTTGACTTGACTGTTCACTGTTCTGTGTGTGTGCACTTTGGATGGGTTAAATGCAGAGCACGAATTCTGAGTATGGGTCACCATACTTGGCTGAATGTCACGTCACTTTATCACTATATCACTTTTAAACAGAGGATTAGCTTTTATACATCTTATGTACACTACTGCACATAATACAACAGCCATTTATAGCTCTCAGTGATATGTGTTGGGTCCCCGCTATAATAACAGCAACATTCACAAATGCCTACTGAACAAGCGGGAACCCAGTGTGCCTGTAGCTTTCTCTAATTCAGTTTTATCACGTGATAGAAAGTCTAAGGCCATCTCAAGCCGAAGGGCAAACTCATCTAATCTGCGGCCTATTATGCATCAAACTAAAATTGATGTAAAGACACAAAGCACAGCCATCAAGTTAGCATCTTTAAACATTCGCTCACTAAAAAATAAATCATTTCTAATCAATTAATTCTAATAAATTTTATAACCACAAACAATCTGGATTTGATGTTTCTAAATGAAACATGGCTTGAAGACAGCTGCAATGCAACAGTCCTTAATGAAGCAGCCCCTCCTAACTTCACTTACATGAGTGTCTGCAGGACTGTTACGCCTGGTTCATACCGGACGCCGAAGCGACGCGGAAGCGGCGCGGAACGGAAAATCACGCGCGGTCCGGCGCCTGCCTGTTCACACCAGACGCGTATTCTCCGCAGCGGTCGAGAAGCACTTCTGCTCAGTTGTTGTTTATTCAGGGCACATCATGGGTAAGTAATAAATAACTACTTTGTCTTTGAAACAACAAAGATTTATTCAGGTTCTCCCAGTTCTACTCAAAATGGTGGAATGTTGTGGGGGGCGAGAGGTCTTCAAGCTCCTCAAGCATAGACATGCTCCTCTTCACACCCCTTTCTCGAGCTGGAGTTCGCAATGGGGTGTATTGTTGTCTCTGCTGTGAGTGGGACATTGTTTGTTGTTGATATGATGGAGTGGGGGGTGGAAGGTGGCTTCGTTGATAATGGGATGTTAATGGATCTGAATAATCTGGTGTTTGTGACTGGGTTGGCTGCTGCCAAGATAATGGGGTTGGTTGGATAGCTTGGGTCAGTTGTTTTTCTTCTTTTTCCAAGTCTGTGAGGTACTTTAAAATATGTATTTGATAATTTGTTTGTGAGCTACGACGCAGTCTGTTAAGTCTGGGGATAAGGCTGAGGGCGAAAAAATACATCTCCTCCTCATCTTTGGGGACATGCGGAGGGACCGGTGCTTGTTCGGCTGTGAAGAATTGCAGGAGCCGTTGTTCTGTTGGTCCTTCTACAGTTGACCTACAGTTCTACAGTTTTTTTTTCTTGTTTGTGAAGTATCAGTGGCGGCTCCTGATGACAAGGACTGAACTCTGGGGTGTGTTGGGGGGTTTGCAAGCTGGGTAGATGTAGTTCCTCCATCGGTTCGATGTGGAGAGGAAGATGCAGACCTCAGTGTCGGAGTTCCTGGTGTTGCAGGCTTTGAAAGCAGTCCAGAGGGTCCAGTCTCATCACAGCTTAGATCTGCAGATGTTCCTTCGCTCAGATCACTAGGCTGGAGAGTACTTTTCGAGCTTTAAAAAAAAAAGAGAAAAACCTTTTGTTATGATATACAGGCTACAACCAAAATATAAAAAATTATAATTTGCAACAATGAGTATGAAAGTTCACAAGATCAAATACATTTATCAAAAAAAAAATACCTCCATTTAGAAAAACAAATACTAACCTTCGGGGTTGCATATAAGGTATCAAAAAGGACATGATAGTGCTATATTTCCAGTCCCTTGCACTGCCCCCAGCGGACCCACTCGGAGCAGTTTTGTTTTTGTTCTTCACAAATGTGTCCCGTAATTGTTTCCATCTCCTTTTGCATTCTTCCACTGTGACACAGTAACATACATGAATTAATAGGAAACAATGCAATAACTAATTTTAATATTATCTGTATTATTACACAGTTATGATATTTCTATTATGATATTTCTTTTTAAATACTAATAAGTACTGTTTACTGTTGTTCTTGAATCATATACTTTAACATAGGCTACACACTTTTCCTCCTGGCGTCAGGCTCACATTTTTTTCCTGATTTTATCCCACAGATATCATTTAAAATTTAGTTACATTTTCTTTATTTTCCACAGATTCCTTGGTACAGGGGAAACATTTTCCAGCCTGGCTTTCCAGTACAGGTTAGGGAAAAAAGTACTGTGTCCACCTCCGTACACATGACCTGCCGGGCAATAGAGAGGCGGATGAAGGACACCCAGTTTCCCAGGCCCACGGAGCAGATGTGGAGAGACATCGCCTCTGCATTCTGGATTAAGTGGAATTTTCCGAACTGCCTTGGCGCCATTGACGGGAAACATGTAAACATCAAAGCACCATCACATACTGGAAGTCAGTACTTCAATTATAAAAAAACATTTTCCATCATTTTATTAGCACTGGTAGATGCAAACTACCGTTTCATCAACATCCAAGTGGGGGACTATGGACGGGCAAGTGATGGAGGTGTGTACAGTGGATCGGACTTGGGAATTTGCATGGAGAACAAAACGTTGCATGTTCCTGCTGACTGTCCTCTACCAGGAGCCGTCCAAAAAGGGCCAGTACCATACACCATGTTGGGAGATGCTGCCTTCCCTTTGAAAAGGTACTTGATGAGGCCATTCCCTGGGCAACGCCTTGGTCGGTGGCAAAAGATATTCAACTAAAGACTGTCCAGGGCCCGAATGGTGGTGGAATGCGCCTTTGGCATTCTGGCAGCAAGGTGGAGAGTTCTCTATACACACATTGCAATGGCACCAGAGAATGTGGATGCTGTTGTTATGGCTGTGTGCATCCTGCACAACTACCTCCTTAACGCAGTGGAAAATCAGAGTTTGTTGGAGGAGGCAGAAGAGCGAGGGGAACATCTCCAGGATGCCAGGAACATGGGTGGCAACAGAGGATGCAGGGATGCATATGAAACAAGAGAAAAACTCAGGGCAGAGGGCAGTGTGTCCTGGCAGGATCGGATGGTGTGAGTGACATGCTGAACCACAGCTAGAGGGACTTGGATTTGAGGGGAGATAGATATGCACATTATTTAGGGCCTTAATTTGCTGTATATTATGCTTGAAATAAATGTGAAGGAAAATCAATTTATTTGTCATTATTTCATGGACTCTTACATCAACCTCTTCTTTAGATAGGAATTTACATGTCTATTTACAGTAAAGCAGTCTTCACTGAACTATTTAAGCATTGCTTACATTTTTATGTATGATTTTTTTTTTACATACTTTAGATATAAAGATAAATCTATGGGTTATTATGAGCCAAATGTGTTAATAGATGACATATTAACATTACGTGAGGAATTTATTGTCAAAACTTTATAGGTACAACCACAATATGCAATACATAAAAATAATACTTCATGTCTCTTCCAAATGAGCTTGCTCTAGTGGAATATGAGGTCTAAATAAAAGTAAAAAGGTTTAAACAATTAGAGCTGTATTTCCAATGATACTTCTATTTATCCTATCTGTATGTAAGCTAAATTATTTTTTTCTTATATAATATTGCTGTAAAACTGCATTTAATGAGTAGCTATTTAATGAATGCTATATTTTAAGATGTCTATCAATGCAAGCGAGTGTCATTTGGTCAGTACTTGCCTTTTGAATATCTAGGGATTGTGCTGAAAGGTGCTCCACGCATTCTGTTTATTATTATTTACAGGCCTCCAAAATACTCTCCAACCTTTGTTGAAGAGGTCACAGAAATGTTATCAATGATTTCCTCAGAGTTTGACTGTTTTGCTATTGCAGGGGATTTTAATATTCACATAGATAATTCAGAAAACAAAACTACAAAAGAAATGTTAACGGTTCTAAACACTTTTGACTTGACTCAGCATGTGCATGGACCCACACACAAAGGTGGACACACTCTAGACTTAATCATCAGTAGGGGTCTAAACATTTCATCCATTGTTATTAAGGACATAGCACTATCTGATCATTTCTGTATTTTCTTTGAAATTTTGTTGTCTGCTACAACTGAATCTAGATCGGTCTCTGTCAGAAGGAGATGTATTAACGAGAACACAAGTGTACTATTTATGGAGGCTATATCTTTAACACCAAGCATTTCTGCAGACTCTGTTGATACTCTCCTTGATTCATTCAACTCAAAAGTTAAGAATGTTATTGATGATATTGCTCCAATAATAATCAGAAAGAAAACAAACAGACAGAAATCAGTTTGGAGAAGATCAACAGCAGTTCAGACTATGAAAAGACAATGCAGAAAAGCAGAGCGGATGTGGCGGAAGACAAAACTTGAAATTCACTATAGCATCTACAAAGACAGCCTTCATGCTTTTAATGTGAAACTTGCCACAGCTAGACAGAATTTCTTCTCAAACCTTATAAACAGTAACTTAAATAACACTCGTACTCTTTTTGCCACTGTTGAGAGACTGACAAACCCCCCAAGTCAGATTCCCAGTGAAATGCTCTCAGACAGCAAATGCAATGAGTTTGCATCCTTCTTTTCTGAGAAGATCATCAATATCAGGAAGGCGATTAGCACATCCTCAAGTAATGCAGAGGTCAGACAGATTAAGCCACAATATAAAAAAGATACTATGTCGATTTTTGAAGCAATTGATAGCAAAATTCTGGAAGACATAGTGCAGCACCTAAAATCGTCAACCTGCTATCTTGACACACTTCCCACATCTTTTTCCAAAAATGTGTTTAACTGCTTAGAAGCAGATCTTTTAGAAGTGGTGAATGCCTCACTTCTTTCTGGGACATTTCCAAACTCCTTAAAAAATGCAGTTGTTACGCCCTTCCTGAAAAAGAGCAATCTTGATAACACCATTTTGAGCAATTTTAGACCAATATCTAATCTTCCTTTTATAGGTAAAATTATAGAAAAGGTAGTTTTTAATCAGCTGAACAAATACTTACACTCAAATGGATACCTGGACAATTTTCAATCTGGTTTTCGACCGCATCACAGCACAGAGACAGCACTCATTAAGATAATAAATGATATTCGCTTAAATTGTGACTCTGGCAAAATATCGGTGCTGGTATTGCTAGATCTCAGTGCTGCGTTTGACACTGTCGATCATAACATACTACTAGAGAGACTGGAAAACTGGGTCGGGCTTTCTGGGATGGTACTCAAATGGTTCAGGTCATACTTAGAAGGGAGAGGTTATTATGTGAGTCTTGGAGAGCATAAGTCTAAGTGGACGTCCATGACATGCGGAGTCCCACAAGGGTCAATTCTTGCACCGCTCTTGTTTAGCCTGTATATGCTTTCACCTAAGTCAAATAATGAGAAAGAACCAAATTGCCTATCACAGCTATGCTGATGATACCCAGATTTACCTAGCCTTATCTCCAAATGACTACAGCCCAATTGACTCCCTCTGCCAATGCATTGATGAAATTAATAGTTGGATGTGCCAGAACTTTCTTCAGTTAAACAAGGAAAAAACTGAAGTCATTGCATTTGGAAACAAAGATCCAAAGTGTTCAAGGTGAATGCATACCTTAACTCTAGGGGTCAAACAACTAAAAATCAAGTCAGGAATCTTGGTGTGATTCTGGAGACAGACCTTAGTTTCAATAGTCATGTCAAAGCAGTAACTAAATCAGCATACTATCATTTAAAAAACATTGCAAGAATTAGATCTTTTGTTTCCAGCCAAGACTTGGAGAAACTTGTTCATGCCTTCATCACCAGCAGGGTGGATTATTGTAATGGGCTCCTCACCGGCCTTCCCAAAAAGACCATTAGACAGCTGCAGCTCATCCAGAACGCTGCTGCAAGGATTCTGACTAGAACCAGAAAATATGAGCATATCACACTGTGACGAGTGGGGCGGGGCCGAGGGACATGGGAGCGAGGCCGGTGGAGTGATTGGAGATGAGCTACACCTGTTCGACCCGCCGGTCTCGAGGCCCCAAAGGAGATGGAAGGATATAAAACTGGAGCGACGACAGTGAAGGACGAGAGAGGACCAGGCCTGGGATTTTAGTTGTGTTTTGGTTTTTATTTGCGCGCACCAGTCGTCCGTGAGGGGCTGGTGCGCTGTTTTGTGTTTATTTTGCTTTATTAAAATGTTGTTTGATTGTCCACCGGTTCCCGCCTCCTTCTTCCCGATGATTAGCAAGGTTTAATTCATTACACAGCCATTCTGTATCGGCGCCAGAGGACATCCATGAAATGGATGAGTCATTTAACTTTATTAGGCTATGAGTCTAAATAGGTCAAAAAATAAATAGACAAACAATTAATAAAATAGAAAAATAAATAAATAGAAAAATAGAAATGTAAATATATATAAGGGTTATAAGAAGAATATATTTACTTATTTCATTGTTTTCATTAATTTTACGCGTTACAGAAAGTTGGCGAGCCAGGAAACTGTTGCTTAGCAACAAGGACAACAGTAGGAAAGGCAGAAAACGATACAATTTATTACAGAAAAAAGTGCTGACTTTTCTTTGTGATAATGGAAATCATAGAGAGAGAAAACGTGAACGTGGAAAGTGCAGTCATAGTCAAAGGCCTCACGTTAACTGAGACCGATAGCGAGCTAGAGACATTCTTGCAAAAGTATGGATCAATTAGACATAATTTGATAATCGATGACCAAACTTCTGAGTTCCATCACCATGGTATTGTGGAATATGCTCACAGCACTTCCATGTTGAACTTAACACCATTGTTACCCTTAACCCTGGGAAGTCTCTCAAACCCGAGTGTTACATTCTAAGTACGAGCTCTGGCTAGCGTCTGTAAGCAGACAGCTAGCGGTACGGTCACTGAAGAGTATCTTGAAACATTGAAGGCCCTTGCTAGGGGAAGTGGGAAACCTTACTTAGATGTGCTTCAGGGGGAGTTGGAAAAGCTTCGGGAAGCCCACTCCGCTAACCGTACTCCAGTAAGAGCACAAAATGCAAGCATTGATGATTCTCAGAGTGTGGAAGCAATCGTTCCAGAAACCTGTGTGTTGTTCCCCGATACCCTTGTCTACCTCTGCTGAAACATTAGAAATGCGAACCCAAGAATCAAAAGACCCAACCAAGAGATGGGAGGCCCCTATGGCCTTCCCTAATCCAGAAAATGTTGATTGTGTTACCGTGACAACTAACCCTACTTTTCCTGCGAGCATTGCTGACCCACCGGGTATTCAAAGAATTGTAGTAGAGCACATAGTGAAGACTGCTGATGCCACAATGGCACAGCAGGCCTCAGTTCGACTTAGGGTTTTCTCAGGGAGGAGCCCGCACCCTCCAAACGAACCCGATTTTGATACTTGGCGAGCAAGTGTAGATCTCCTGTTAAGTGACCCGTCGGTTTCAGACTTGCATAGAGCGCGGAGGATCTTAGATAGCTTGTTGCCTCCAGCCGCAGATGTAGTGAAGCACGTGCGACCTCCAGCTTTGCCAGCAGTATATCTTGAGTTGCTGGAGTCAGTCTATGGTTCTGTGGAGGATGGTGATGAACTGTTAGCCAAGTTCATGGGCACCTTACAGAATCATGGAGAAAAGTCATCAGATTTTTTGCATCGTTTGCAAGTTACTTTGAGTACAATGATTAGGAGGGGAGGCATTGCGGAGAGAGATCACGATCGTTGCCTCTTGAAACAGTTCATGAGAGGGTGTTGGGACAATGGTCTCATAGCAAGCCTTCAGTTAGGAAGGAGGGAAGTTCACCCACCTTTGCTGAGTTGGTTGTATTAATCCGAACAGAGGAGGGTAAGCATGCCTCCAAGGAAGAGCAGATGAGAAATTACCTTGGGTTGTCAAAAGCTCCTAATACCTACCCGAGACCACGAGCTGCCACTCAGCAAATATCAGCTTATTCCCATGAAACACCAAATTCTGACACTTCTGAAACGGACCTCATAAAGAAAACTCTTGCAGAGGTCCAGGCCCAAGTTGCTAATTTAGGTCAAACAACTGGCCATAAGCAGTCAAGTGGGTCTTCTGAGAAGATGGAGCTGAGCACTTTGAGGAGGGTAGTGGAAGATTTGCGTACTCAGGTAACCACTCTTAAAGCATCCATGGCCCAAGAAGTAAGGCGCGAAAATTCAGATGATTCAGAAATCATTAAGCTGTGACATCAAGTTGCTGAACTGCAGGCTCAGAATGTTACTCAAAAGAGTTATAGAGACAACTCCCATGAGAATGCTAGTCCTCGAGTTTTCCCGCCTCAGAATTTGTTTGAGACTGACATTGGTAGAAGTGCCAGAAGGTTCCAACCAATGACCAATCGGCCTTGCCCTGGATATTGTTTCAGATTCGGCGAAGATGGGCATTTGGCTGTTGCTTGTGATAAAGCTGCGAACCCTGCAAGGGTTGAGGAAAAGAGGCGTAAGTTGAGGGAGCAGCAGGCTTATTGGGACTCACTGCATGGTCATTCCCCTTTACCTTTAAAAGTAAGGGAAGTCTCTGTAGCGGGGCATACAGAGAAGAGGGGTAAAAGGCAAGAGCAGTCGTCATTAGCCAACACTAAAAAGCCTGCCGAAGGGGTTAGTAGGGCTTAAGTGCACTGCGAAGATCATTATTGATGGAAAGGAAGTAGATTGTCTCCTAGACTCAGGCTCTCAGGTCACTACAGTTCCCTAGTCATTCTATGAGGCACATTTTTCTGATTATCCGCTGAAGTCATTAGAAAATTTGTTGGAAGTGGAGGGAGCTAATGGGCAAGTTGTCCCATACTTGGGGTACACTGAACTGACTTTAAAGTTTCCTAGAGAGTTAATTGGCGTTGAAGTCGAGGTCCCCATGTTAGCTTTTATAGTTCCAGATCTAAAGAATCTGTCGCAAGTTCTTGTTGGAACCAACTCCCTGGATGTGCTTTACAGCCATTGCATTAAGGAAAGTGAGAGTAGCCCTTGTTCGAGTCTCCATGGATATCAGGCTGTGCTTACAGTCCTTGAGGCAAGGTGGAAGAAAACTAGCAGTGGAGCATTAGGACAAGTGAAGCTGGTAGTGAATCTTCATGAAGTTGTGCCTGCCGGGAGCACGGTAGTTCTGAATGGATACATCCAGCATCGGGAACCCTGTATGGAGAAGTGGGTAATTCTTGAGCCACCATCAGCTCCATTTCCAAGCGGCCTCATGGTTGCGAGCTGTGTGCACACATTGCCTTCTTAACGCTCCTCTCAGCTGTTCGTTCTACTTAAGAATATTACTCAGACAGAATTAACTATTCCCCCTAAAGCCGTCTTGGCTGAGATCCATGCTATACAGAGGGTCATAGAGAAACCAGTTTAGAATTCAAGCAAGGTTGAGTCACCAGCACCTACCCATGCCAATCTTACCTTTGATTTCGGAGACTCTCCCTTGTCTTCAGACTGGAGCATAACAAACCTGTTAAATTCCATGCCTGAGGTCTTTTCTGTACATGATCTTGATTATGGCCGTACAGGTCAAGTAAAACATCAAATCAGACTAACTGATGAAGCACCCTAGGGCACGTCCGATTCAACCACAGGACATTGAAGCTGTTCGAAAGCATCTTTAGGAACTAATGACTGCTGGAGTTATTCGTGAGTCTGAGTCCCCGTTTTCTTCACCCATAGTGGTAGTTCGAAAGAAAGATGGCTCGGTACGGCTCTGTATCGACTTTCGGAAGTTGAATTCCCAGACGATCAAAGATGCATAATCTCTCCCCAATCTGGAAGAAGTATTTTCTGTATTTACAGGCTCAAAGTGGTTCTCTGTGCTTGATTTAAAGTCTGAGTTTTACCAGATTGAGATGGATGAGGCTGATAAGTGCAAGACTGCTTTCGTATGCCCTCTTGGATTCTGTGAATTCAACAGAATGCCCCAAGGAATCACGAATGCGCCAAGTACGTTCCAAAGATTAATGGAGCTGTGCATGGGTGATCTTCACAGGAAACAGGTACTGGTCTTTATTGACGGCCTGATAGTCTTTTCAGAGACCTTGGAAGAACACCAGTCGCGGTTAGTACAAGTCCTTAATCGGCTTAAAGAATACGGGTTGAAGTTGTCGCCTGAAAATGGCGTTTGTTTCAGACATCAGTCAAGTATTTAGGGCATGTTGTCTCGAGGGATGGGGTAAAGACTGACCCGGCTAAGATTGAAGCTCTTAAGACTTGGCCGAGGCCCACAAATTTGAAAGAACTGAGAGCGTTCTTAGGATTTTCAGGGTACTACAGAAGGTTTGTGTGTGACTACTCGAAGATAGTCAAACCTCTCACGGGACTCACTGAGGGGTACCCTCCACTTCGTAGGGGCTGCAGTGGGAAACGAGAGGGGGCCGAGTACTTCAATACCAAAGAGCAGTTCGGAGATCGGTGGACCATTGCATGTCAGAATGCCTTTGATGTCATAATTTCTAAGCTGAGCTCCACTCCTGTCCTGGGATTTGCTGACCCCAAGCTTCCATATATGCTTCACACCGATGCCAGTACTACGGGACTGTACTACGAGGCATACCAGGAGCAGGACGGGCAGATGCGGGTAATAGCATTCGCCAGTAGGGGACTGACAAAGAGAGAAGGGAGATACCCCGCACATAAGCTTGAATTTTTGGCTTTAAAGTGGGCTGTCACAGCAAAATTCAGCGACTATTTGTATGGTGTAGATTTCACTGTTGTAACCGACAGTGATCCCCTGATGTATGTTTTGACTTCTGCAAAGCTTGACGCTACCAGTTACCGCTGGTTGTCTAGTTTGTCGACATACACTTTTAAGCTCCAATACAGGGATGGGAGTCAAAACCAGGACGCGGACGGGCTTTCCCGGCATCCGCATAGTGAGCCTTTGGATGATCTCGTCTCTCAGAAAGAAAGAGAGAGGATCAAGCAGTTTACACTCCACCACCTGGCGGAGCCTGAAACTGGGTCTGAGGTTCTCATGGCGGATGTGGTGAATGCCATTTGTGAAAGGCATCAGGTGATTGGTTTGCCAATCATATTGGATACCAAGAACATATTGGTTATCACCGACCATTTCATGAAGTATGCCGTTGCAATACCGACTGCGAACCAAACAGCTCATACGATCGCAAAATGTCTAGGCGAAAATTTCTTGGTGCACTATGGGTTTCCTGAGAATCTACATAGTAACCAAGGTCCTGATTTCGAATCCCATACAATTAAGTAATTGTGTCATGTTGTGGGTATCCATAAGATTCGTAACATGCCCTATCACCCTAGAGGTAACCCGGTAGAACGTTTTAATTGGACGCTTCTCCAAATGCTGGGAACTTTGGAGAATGAGAAAAAGTCTAAGTGGAAGGAGTTTGTAAAGCCCTTAGTGCACGCATACAATTGTACACGCAATGATACAACTGGGTATGCTCCTTATGAGCTCATGTTTGGGCGGCTGCCTCGCTTGCCAGTGGATTTGGCTTTCAGCTTGCCAATAGAATCTCTTGCGAAATCTCACTCTCAGTATGTGAAAGATCTGAAAGACCGGTTATGAGGGAGCTACGAGATAGCTAGGAAAAATGCTGCTAAATTAGCAGAACATAACAAAAGAAGGTTTGATGAACGTGTAGTTGCTTCTACTTTAGAGGAGGGTGACAGAGTTCTTGTGCGCAACGTTAGGTTGCGAGGGACGCATAAGCTCGCTGACAAGTGGGAGCAAGGTGTCCAAGTAGTATTCAAAAGAGCGGGAGAATTACCGGCGTACACTGTCTGGCTGGTTGGGCAGAGTGGTTCTCTCAGGACGTTACATCGTGATCTGTTGTTGCCCTGTGGATTTTTGCAGCCAGATCAACATGAGCGGCAGCCTAAGCAAAGAGTTTGCAGGCCTAGGACTAGAGCTTGACCAAATAATGAGTTACAAGAGTCAGAGTCTGTGTGTGAGAACTCTGGGTCGGAGGATGATCAGTTTCTTAGTCCTCTGTTTAGGGATAGGCTGAACTTTGAAACTCAAGTTTTAGTGAATCCTGAGTCATTACCCTGCCCAAGACCCCAGAACGTCCAAATTGACTTACCTGTTGGAGAGAATGTACCTACCTGTAGGTTATCAGGGGAGATCTTAGAGGAACCTGTAGAGGAAAGCTTACCTGAATCAGGAAAAGTAGGAATGCCTTCTGATGAGCTAGAGTTAGATTCAATCGATACAGGGTTGGATTTCTGTTCCAAGTCGGTAGATGAGTTGCCTGCCCAGGAGACAGAAATGAAAGCAGATTGTGAGGGTGAGAACAAGAGTAGAGAGAATCCAGTTCCGAGTGAAATTATAGATGCTGTAGGTGACCAGAGTGAACAAGTGAATGACACTGACTTTGAGCACGGAGTGATTCCCAGGCATTCACAAAGAGAGAAACTGCAAAAAGCCTGCAAAAAGACTTGAGTATCCCCAATTGGGAAACCCACTTACCGTGGTGATTCAATCTCTGTTGCAAGGTCTAAGTGCTGCATTCAGCACTTCTTTAGAGGTGAATGTGGCTTCTGCTGATACTGCGCCTGTAGTTTTAACTCAACTCCAAAAATTTGCAGATGCAGCGGGACGTGGATGAATTCAGGAGGGGAGGATGTAACCCAGGTTACTAAGAGCCCTGTTAATGTAAAATACAAAAGGGAATAAAATACCATAAAACTCGTGAATATGTAAATCAGCACTTTATTTTAATAACATTGTGAAGTAGAAAATGCATAAATAAATAAAAAGAAATAAAACTATTAAAAAAAAATTGTATTCAAATAAAACAAAGTGAAAATTGGTCCAATGAGGAGAGTGAAGAGTTAGCCCCTCCCTTTGATCGGAGCTGTGCGAGAGAAAACGCTTGATGCGAGAGAGAGAAACAGCAGCTACGACACGGTCTTTAAAAAGAAGAAAACAGAATTAGAACACATAAATCAGCAGTTGTGTTAAGAAAAATAACAGCTTTTTTGAGAAGAAATGTGAATTGAACATCATCAGTCGTTTATCACTATTGATGCTGGCGCAAACTGTTATAGAGGAGAGAGAAACTCGCAGAGGTTGGAGTGTTGCCTGTCTGAAACCTTCATAATTAGAAAATTTTAATTCTCTTGGTCAGTAAAGTGATTAAATCCTCAATTATAGAGGTTGCTTTGTATAAATGTTCTGTAAATGGTGTTTAAGGCAAGGCAAGGCAAGTTTATTTATATAGCACATTTCGTACACAATGGTAATTCAAAGTGCTTTACATAAAAGAAAGTAAAATAGTAATGAAGAAAAATAATAACAAGAATAAAACAAGCAATTTTAAAACTTTTAAAATTATACTTATTTAAAATGAATTTAAAACAGTAAGAAAATGATTTTACATAAAATTAAATAAAAAAAACAGTGAAAATATATATTGCAATCAGTTCGGACATTGCACAGTGCTCATTCAATAAATGCACAGCTAAACAGATGAGTTTTAAGTCTAGATTTAAATGTGACCAGTGTTTTAGCACATCTGATCTCTTCTGGAAGCTGATTCCAACTGCGGGCGGCATAGTAACTAAAGGAGGACTCTCCTTGTTTTGTGTGAACCCTTGGTATTTCTAACTGACTCGATCCTAATGATCTGAGTGCTCTGTTAGGTTTATATTCAGTGAGCATATCTGAAATATATTTCGGTCCTAGGTCATTTAGTGACTTATATACGAGTAAAAGTACTTTAAAATCAATCCTAAATGTAACTGGAAGCCAGTGTAAGGACCTGAGGACTGGTGTGTGTAATGATAAAAGACTTCATAGTCATCGGGAAGAAGGAGGGGGGAACCGGCGGACAATCAAACAACATTTTAATAAAGCAAAATAAACACAAAACAGCGCACCAGCCCCTCACGGACGACTGGTGCGCGCAAATAAAAACCAAAACACAACTAAAAGCCCAGGCCTGGTCCTCTCTCGTCCTTCACTGTCGTCGCTCCAGTTTTTATATCCTTCCATCTCCTACGTGGGACTCGAGACCGGCGGTGGGTCGCAGGTGCCACTGATTTGCCCAATCACTGCCGGCCTCATTCGTGTTCCCATGTCCCTCGGCCCCGCCCCACTTGCCACATACCCCCATCGCCCCTTGTTCCGGTTCCCAGACGCACTGCTGCTCGGCCCTCCACCGGCTGGGCGATCTCCTCCGCGGTGCCTGGCGGTGGCACTGGACGGCCCTCGGCGGACAGCACGACACTCCTCCGCCGCCCGGTGGACGGCGACGGCTCCTCCGGTTTTGAGCAGCCGGCAGGAGTCCCCCGTTCCCTGCTCCTCCGGATACCTTCACGGAGGCAGCAGGCTCCGGCCCCCTGGCGAATATATCAGGTTATATAATATAACCTGGCGATATATTTTATATCCTTCCATCTCCTACGTGGGACTCGAGACCGGCGGTGGGTCGCAGGTGCCACTGATTTGCCCAATCACTGCCGGCCTCATTCGTGTTCCCACGTCCCTCGGCCCCGCCCCACTCGCCACAGGCTGCCTCCGTGACGTGCCCTGCAGTTGTTTTTGTGTTTTAGTTAGTTTGTCCTTTCTTTAGTTATATTCCTGCAATTCCTGCTGAACATTCGGCAGAACACACCACAATATATTTTTCCTGATTTAAATTATTCAGACGTTTTACTGAACGTTGTTATCGGAGGAGCAGCGGCGCTGATCAAACGCTTCAGGATGCGCAGACAGGGGAAGCAAGCGGGAGCGCTCGTCAGACTCAGGAAGTGCGGATTTCGCACGCTGTTGCCTAGCATCCAGCTGGCAAATCCACGCTCTCTACCCAACAAAACGGACGAACTCCTTCTGCTCTCTCGGACAAATAAGGATTTCTCACACTCTTCTGCTCTGTGTTTCACGGAAACCTGGCTGAATGACCCCATACCGGACAGCGCACTCCATCTGTCGGGCTTTCAACTTTTTAGAGCGGATCGTAACACAGAATCAACTGGAAAGTCCTGATGCCTTTACATCAATGAACACTGGTGTACAGATGTAATTGTGTTAAAGAAGATGTGCTGTCCTGATCTAGAAATGCTGTTTGTCAACTGCAAGCCATTCTATTCGCCGCGGGGGTTTCACTCAGGTTGACAGCCTATTTGGGCATTACCACCGCGTGCCGCGGCATTAATTGAATTCAGTCGCATGTTAAAATAATTCGCTTAACTACCGCCAGGTGGCGCAAAAGGACAAATTTTGAACTGACTGTAATAATAAAATGAGGGTTTGTAAACGAAGACGAAAGGACAAGTAAAGCATCAATAGCATTATATTATAACATTTTAACATCCTTAAAAACCATTATAAAATTTAAAGTAAGAGTTAATTTAAAAACGTGGGATAGTTTTAGGCTGCAGTAACAATGTAAAAGAAAGACCTTTACACAAAGCCTTACTGCATGCTATTGCCATTAAACATATATATATATATAAACAAACCAGAATAAAAATATTAAATGTTCTAATCCGTGTGTGTGTTCCTATATACTGTATATATATATATATTTATTTATTTATATATTTATATAGGAACACACACACAAGGATTAAATATATATATATATATATATAATAAATAAATAAAATCCTTCAAGTTCCATATGAGGAACGAAATGAGAACGGTCCAGCAATAAGACCGCACTAACAGCAATAATTCTTATTAACTGCTATTGTTCTTGATTTTTCAAACTGTCTCTAATTATGCTTTAACTGAGTGAGCAAAAATTGAGTATGGTATATTTCAGCTGTTTTATGCACTGGTGCCTCACGCGCACGTTCATTGTAAACAGCGAAGTTCCCGCATGAGCAGCGGTCTACTGTGGCATATTTTTGCTCATTATAATATTTTTCCATCGATACTGAAACACACGTGAACCACAAAGCCTATTTTACCTAATAAATAATAGTTTAGCTGCAAATACGCAACATCACAAATATGGAAACATTTGGATGTGTCCAGAATGAGAGAGGTAAACCCAGCAGGTAAGCTAAGTGGATATACTGTATATCAATTTATTTTATTTACTTATTTATTTCGTGTTTATCCCATTTTTTTTCATTGCATATGAAAATTTAAGAATAAAAAAAATCCTCCTACCCCCTAAAAATTCTCTTCACATACACTTGTGCGCTCTTGCGCAATACCTTCCTCTCGCGTTGCTCAACTGTGGACGACGTAAAAGTGTTTGATATAAAGGTTGCTGTCCCATATTATACATGAATTTGTTAGTTTAAAAAAAAATCTAATTATTCTGTTAGTTTCATGGTAAAATGCAATCAAGGTCTTCTGTTATATAGGCTATATTTAATATTCACTGTGGCATTTTCACCCGTTTAAACTTAAAATTCCATGAGATTTTAATTTCAGTTTATTAGTTTTAAAAATTCTGATTTAAACTAGTATAAAACGCATTAAATTGCTTAAATTATTTCTATAAGTTAAAGTAGCCAACCATAAAAATGTGTTGTCATGACTTTTTCATCGTATTTTTTTTACAGTCTGATAACAAGCTGTATTCGTTTTTCTTTTTTTATTATTATTTTTGTTTTAGTTTATTTAAAATAAATTGGCTAAAATAGAAGCAGACACGTTTAAATTAAAACAACCTCAAAAACATGACTAGTCTTGAGGGAAATATAGGTTTTATTATTTTTATCAATCGCAGATCTCACAGACGAACGTCTTAATATGATCGCACGTTAGAAATGTTTGGTGAGATAAAATGTGCACGATAACATTAAGCAAATATCTTCACCATCGTCACTCTTTATTATTAAGCAGGAGTTTACGTACAGTTAATGCGTGTGCGTGCTCCGTGCTCGTTTTGGTGTGTGTGTGTGTGTGTGTGTGACTGACAGACAGCCTCCGCGGCGCGCATTAGAGATCTCGCAGATCTCACAGACAAACGTCTTAATATAATCGCACATTAGATATGTTTGGTGAGATAAGATGTGCATGATAACATTATTAAGCAAAAATACATAGTACGTTGTTTTTTTTCCCCTTGTTCCAGTACCGAAAGCAGAACCGATAGCGTCAGATCTTAGTTTAGTTTAATAGTTTCAGTTTACCGGGTTTCGGTACACATCCCTGCTTATACCTGACTCATATTTTTTTCCTCTCACAATCTCTGATTTATTTTTTAGCGTGTTAAAAAAAATAAAAATAAAAAAAAACATGCAGCAAACAAAGAATAGGTGATGAATCCGTTAAAATGCAACTATAGACGACTTATATTTTTTTTTCCTCTGACAAACTTAATTTATTTTTTAGCGTGTTTAAAAAATAAAAAATGAAATAGACATGCAGCAAATGAAAATAGGCGATTAATCCGTTAAAATTGTATACTTCAGAGCAGAGCCTGGGCCTAATATAGGCTATCCAGGGTTTTTTTTTGTTCTTTCATTGCATCTGAATATTACTTGATCAGCCTCCCGCGATGCTCAGCTGTGGACGATTTAAAAATGTTTGATATAAAGGTTGCTGTTCATTTAAAAAAATCGAATTATATTGTTAGTTCTAATTATATCGTTAACACAATTTCATTTAGACTATTTAACATGCACTGTGACATTTTATCCTTTTTTACTCCTTGATATTTTAAAGTTAGTTTAATAGTATTTAAATTCAAGTTTAAAAATAGGTTCTAACTGCTAAATACAAACAACCATACAGCATGTGAATAAATAAAATGCATACTTTTCATAACATTTCATTATTCATAAAATGCATAATGTTTCTGGTGTTTGGATTTGTACTTCAATATAATGAGCTCTAAGTTTAATTGACTGGTTCTCTCTCTCTCTCTCTCTCTCTCTCTCTCTCTATTTAACAGCATTAGCTCAATGAAATACGTCTTCCTTCAGGTAGAATGAATGTTTTCCTGCTTGCTAAATATTGGTCTCATGATCAATAAGTTGTATTCGCCTCAATCTGATTCAGTAAAGTCATACCGCAGACAGTGAAGCTGCACAGAACAGAGGATTCCGCTTGGTCTGAAAGCCTTCCTCAAACATCCACGATCACAAATAACAATGATTTTCGTAAAATAATTATTAATTATTAATTGATGATTTTTTATTATCATTATGGTCTTGTGAAAAAATATATATACGGATAAAAAGCTAAATGTTTTCATTTAATTTTCATTTCGGTTCATTCTTGGTTTAAAAAAAATCTTCAGGTTCCATATGCAGAGCGAAATGGAAACAGTCCAGCACTTAGCAATAATTATTATTAACTCTGTTTTTACTCTTGATTTTTTCAAACTACTAAAATTTTACATTTTTGAATTATGCCTTATGTGTGTCCAAAAATTGAGTATTTTCTGTTTCAGCTGTTTGTTCGCGCTGGTGTCTCGTGCACACAGGGCCGGCACGTGCCTATAGGCGAACTAGGGCGGCAAGAAAGAGAGAATGCGAGAGAGCGAGAGAAAGATAGAGAGAGAGAGAGAGAAATAGAAAATTATTAATTTATATGTTTGTTTTACATTAGGTTACAGTTATCGCACTTATATCAAAAGCATTTTTTTTACCCACTCCATTAGTATGAACTTAAATTCACTTTAAATTTAGAATTAAAATTCCCGCCCGGCCGCGCTCTATTAGTATATGCGTGCAAAGTACTTTAATGTATATTCAAAAATGTCAAAATGAATAAAATTAGGCTATCTGGTTATGAGTAAAAAAGACGACCGCTTTTAAATGAGACACAATGAGGCTCCTTTTTTAAATTCATCGCCTCCGTTCTGTGAAAGAGCGATTTTCGCTGCTTCGAGACCATGGGCGCGTATTTGGATTTTAAAATGACATGCATCTCTCAAAGAAAAGGAGAATACAATAGTTCTTCAGGATTGCTTAAGACTCTTCAGGATTGCTTAAGACTGGAAAAGGCCCTGACTCATGGAGACACGCGGGACGTTGAGGGCATGAATTGTTCGAAGAGCAGACTGCTTTGGGCAGAAGCCTGGTTGCTAAACCACTGGATGCGCTTAAATTCATCTGTGAAAAAGGGATGGAATAAATTTTTCCAAATGTTTTTGTAGCATTGAGAGTGCTTCTCACTGTCACTGTAATCTCTGGAGAACGCGGTTTCTCAAAGCTTAAACTGATTAAAAATTATCTCTGACATACAAATTAAACTCGAGGACGCAATCAAAGCGTTTGTCGCTGCCAAAACACAGACCGAATTCTGTTCAGCTGGAGGGGGTTGGGTTTTGGGGTTAGTTATGCATGGCTTGTGGGGGTCGAGATAAAGGTGTGAATTGCTCTTTCATATGGACAGTGTCTTATGAGGCTTTCATAGTTGTTGAACCAGTTTATATAGGACTGTTGTTTTGGTTAGACAAAAAATTGGTTTGAAAAAACTAAGATTTTTATAGTTCTAGTCATTCATTTGTTATATTCAACTATCAGAGGTTTATATAAAATTTACATAATCAAATCTTAATATATTCTGCGCTCAAGCACATCCATTAAGTTTGCCACAAAGTACATGAAGTAGCCTAATAATTGTGAAAAATGAGACATTTTAATTATTTATTAATAAACAAATGTTTTCTTGTCTGCTGCAAGATGAAATTCACAGTGCTGGCTCTCTCCAACAGAGAAATGCAACATTCACAGATTGTTGAATGTTGAATATTAATGCGCCCTGTCATTAATGCGAATTAATAATTTTTGCACAAATACTTGCATATGAATATTAATATGAATATGAATAATAATTAATTATTTTACATGCAATTATCCAAAATGAAACCAAACAAGATTTGTAATGAAGATAAAATAAATAAGAATAAAAGCTGCACATCTACCATCACACCTGCAGTGCAAATCTTGCACATATTTTACACACCTACATTTAAATGCAGCTGCATTTTCTTTTTTTTTCATTAGATAATATGAAAGCAAGTAGGGCTGGGGGATAAATCGATTTTATCAATTAACTCGAATTTGTAATTTACATCGGTTTGTTTGAATGAAAATCGGTTTTCTTTTTAACATCCACCGACGCACCACTCGGGCTCCCGTAGTTCAGAGTGGCTCAACCCTCCCCCGCGCGTCTGAGACAGAGACATGCCGCCGAGCAGAGGATGAGCTGAACGGTGTGATTTTGACTGGAGCCCGTGATATAACTGCATATTCAGCAATAATTAATTTTAAACATATTTAGCTATGGCTTGATCAGGTCATAATGACTGCAATAGTCGAGCAGGATGTTAAAGGCTATATGAGTTCTTTTACTGATTATTTTCGGGTTAAAGCATGATTTAAACAGATAAAGCACATTCACACGCAATCGCTTTAGCAATAATGCATTCAAACAAATGTAATCTTACAGTGCTACTACATTATCAGTAGGCTATTTGATTTTGAAATCTTGAAGAAATTAATCGATCTGTTTAGATAAAATAACTGACAAAAATGTACTTTTATTTTCCTCACAAAAAAAATTTGCTAGTATTAACAAAAAATAAATCATAATAAAAAATAATATATAATAAATAATAAAAATAAAATAAAGGTCTTTCCAGCATTAAGGTAATAACATCACAGTTGTTTTATCATCTTGTCTCAGTTATAAGTTTATAACTATATTAAAACTTGTTTTGAAAAATTTCTTTGTCATTTGAATATTGATTTTAAAATCGATTTAAATCATAAATCGGGTTTTTTTAGGCCATATGCTATCGCCCAGCACTAAAAGCAAGTAAAGAAGGCTCCCTTTAAAATCACTTATGTTGTCAGTTAATGAAGCTCTTTTTTACATCGTGTGTATTTTGTTGATTATAATGAGAGAACTTGAGTTTAATCATGAGGACGTTTTATTAATCCCTCCATTTATTAGTTTCAAATATTTATTCGTGCAGGTTTAATTTTATTCGTTTCTTGTTGTAGGCAAATTAGGCCTAAATAATGGGAACGAAATTATACAGTGCTTCATGTTTAAACATGCAACAATTTCTTAATCAGTTTACAGACAAATGTTTTTTCCCCAATAAGTTAAAGGACAGATAACGAATAACAAAAATGCATGTTGTTTTATTAAAGGAAAAAATATATTTATATTGAAAATATAAATTAAAATGTAGGCATAATATATGAAAATATTGACATTTTGCATATTAATCCATGTAACCAACCCCACTAAAATAGGCTACCACTTATAATGCTCCGATGCAAAGTAAACCACAATTTCTTTTGAATAATATAACGCATAATTAATATAATATAAATAATACTGCACACCTTTTAAATGTGTCAAATCTAAAATATGGTTTAATACCATGTAGATTAGAGAAAATATAATCACGGGTTCAGGCACAGGCTTGACATTTATCCTGCTTGAATTCGTTCTAAGAAATGCACATAACTTCATAAGTACCAAACTTTCGTCTGTGGATATTAAATATTAAATATTTTAACTACAGTGTTTTTCTTTCATTTTCTCTGACTGAAGCCATCAAATCTAACACATCAGTGAGGCAAAACTGACGTCTATTAGCGAAAATGTGCTTTGATGCGCTTGTTTGATAACTTGTGGTTAAAATGCCACTCAGCGGTCAAAGGTTGCAAATGCACTTTATACCGCCGCGGTACATGCGGCGGTAAAAAGGGCCTTTTGGATGTCTACTTAGTGTACATTCCTCCACAAGGGCAAGTAAGCCTGGCTTTACCGAAACTCGCTGATCAGATCACAGAGACAGAACAACAACACCCGGACTCTGTTTTAATCAATCAGGGACTTTAATAAAGCCAATCTCTCCTGTGAACTGCCAAAATACAGACAGCATGTTACTTGTCCCACAAGAGACAGTAATATATTGGATCACTGTTACAACACAATAAAGAATGCATATCACTCTGTTCCACGAGCAGCTTTGGGACGTTCTGATCACTGTCTGGTTCATCTTATACTGACCTACAGGCAGAAACTAAAATTAGCAAAACCTGTATTAAGGACTGTAAAAAGATGGACTAATGAAGCAGAGCAGGATTTACAATCTTGTTTTGACCTCACTGATTGGAGTGTTTTTGAAGCCGCTGCCATCGATCTGGACGAGCTCACAGAGACTGTAACATCTTATATCAGTTTCTGTGAGGATATGCGTATTCCTACTAGGACTCATCTAACTTACAACAATGACAAACCGTGGTTCACTGCAAAACTCAGACAGCTCCGTCAGGCCAAAGAAGATGCTTACAGGAAGGGGACAATGTCTTGTATAAACAGGCTAAATAAACACTGGAAAAGGAGATCAGAGTGGCAAAGAGGAATTATTCTGTAAAAATAAGGACTCAGTTCACTTCCAACGACTCAGCATCAGTGTGGAAAAGTCTGAAAGAGATTACCAACTACAAGACACCACCCCCCAGCACTGTGGAGAATCAACGACTGGCAGACGATCTGAACGAGTTTTACTGCAGGTTTGAAAGAACACCCATCACCTGCCCTGAGCACCTCCCCACACAACCATTCACACCAATAACAACTCCCGCAACCCACCCTGAACACCTCTCCAATCAAGCACTCTCACCATTCACACCTCCTGCATCCCCCCTCTCCCCCACACCTGCAATTCAGATCAGCGAGGATGCGGTGTGCCAGGTCTTCAGGAAGCAGAAAAGGAAAAAAGCACCAGGCCCAGATTGTGTTACACCAGCCTGTCTGAAATTCTGTGCTGACCAGCTGGCCCCCATCTTCACACAGATCTTCAACAGATCGCTGGAGTTGTGCGAAGTCCCTTCATGCTTCAAACGCTCCACCATCATCCCCATCCCAAAGAAACCCAAAATTACAGGACTAAATGACTACAGGCCTGTGGCTCTAACGTCTGTAGTCATGAAGTCATTTGAAAAACTGGTGCTGGCCCACCTGAAGGACATCACTGGACCCTTGCTGGATCCACTTCAGTTTGCCTACAGAGCAAACAGGTCTGTGGATGATGCAGTAAACATTGGACTGCATTATGTTCTGCAAAACCTAGATAGACCGGGGACACCTGTTTGTGGACTTCAGCTCGGCCTTTAACACGATCATCCCAAACCTCCTCCTGCCCAAGCCAACTCAGCTCTCCGTGCCCACCTCCGTCTGTCAGTGGATCAACAGCTTCCTGACAGACAGGCAGCAGCTAGTGAGGCTGGGAAAATACACATCCAGCACCCGTACAATCAGCACCGGAGCTCCCCAGGGCTGTGTTCTCTCCCCACTGCTCTTCTCTCTGTACACTAATGACTGCACATCTAAGGACCCCTCTGTCAAGCTCCTGAAGTTTGCAGATGACACCACACTCATTGGCCTCATTCAGGACGGTGACGAGTCTGCTTACAGACAGGAGGTTAAAGAGCTGGCTGTCTGGTGCACTCTCAACAACTTGGAGCTTAACACGCTCAAAACAGTGGAGATGATCGTGGACTTCAGGAGAAACCCCACTGCTCTCCCCCCACTCACCATCATTAATAGCACTGTGACTGCAGTGGAGTCATTCAGGTTCCTGGGCACCACTATCTCTCAGGACCTGAAGTGGGACATTCACATTGACTCCATTGTGAAAAAGGCCCAGCAGAGGTTTTACTTCCTTCGCCAGCTGAGGAAGTTTAACCTGCCACAGGAGCTGCTGAAACAGTTCTACTCCACCATCATTGAGTCCATCCTCTGCACTTCAGTAACTGTCTGGTTCAGCTCAGCTTCTAAATCTGACCTCAGAAGACTACAGAGGGTAGTCCGGACTGCTGAGCGAATTATCGGTACAACCCTCCCATCTATTCAAGAACTGTACTTATCCAGAGTGAGCAAAAGGGCTGTTAAAATCACTCTGGACCCCTTACATCCAGCACACTCCCTCTTTGAACTGTTGCCATCTGGTCGACGCTACAGAGCACTGAGCACCAGAACGACCAGACACAGGAACAGTTTCTTCCCTCAGGCAATCCATCTTATGAACAGCTGATACACACTGAACACACTACACTTTATATTTATATACACATACACTTAATTTATCTAACACACATACTTAGTATACACTTAAATTTTGAACATAATATACATGTACATACATAACTGCATTTTTGTAATATACCTGCCTACAATTGTCAATTTGTATATTGTCATTCCTTATCTACTTTTTTTTATTTTTATATTTTTATATCCTTTTATTATGTGTTTTATGTTCTGTCGCTGTCATTCTGTTGTACTGCGGAGCTTCTGTCACGAAAACAAATTACTCGTATGTGTAAACATACCTGGCAATAAAGCTCATTCTGATTCTGATTCTGATTCTAAAAGAGACCAAGGACTCAGTCTTATTCTCTCTTTATAAATAAATGTGACATAAAACTAAACTACATAGAAACTAATTGTGCACTATTGTGGTAAGTGAAGACAAAGACAACTTAAATACTGCGTTGACAATTATATTTCCTGTTCCAATCTCTACCTGTTTCCCAAGGCCATATTGAAAAGTCTTGTGCTAAAAGGGCGTCTGCTGGATCCACAACCTCTGCATTTGAGACCAGAGCATTGTATGATGTTATGGCCTCTTCTAGTTTGCTCTTCTCTTTAGCAATGGCAGATCGCTTGCGTCGCCTGTCTTTGTTGTTGTCTACAAGGAGGTAACACATGAACACAGATTTCAGAAAAATATAATTTTAATAAAGTACACACATTATGAAATTTCCATTCAGATTTATAGATTACTTTCACAAGAATGTGTAGGATCCTACAAAATGAATAAAAAAAAACCTCAATCACAAACCTGTCTCTCTGTACAACTCCATTTTCTTTTGGTGGATTTTAGGGACCAAGCCTTCCATTAGACGCTGCAGCCCCTGTGGGTCATGTGAACTGATGGTACTCGGAGCTGTTTGCAAACAAAACGATAAGCGTACAAACATAATATTCAAAAAGTTATAACATTCAAATTTCACAAATGGAAGGGCGTAGGAGCGGGTGGGGAAGTGGGGACATGATCCCGAGTGGCAGTTAATGTGGTCCCACCCAATAAAAACAACGATTGTTGAATAAAATGAGTCCCCCTCAATATCAAACTCATTCCTACACCCTTGCACACATGACATGATTTCTTTAGATTTAGTAACAAACTTACTTGATGCTGCCCACAATTGAACATCTGTGACCCACTGCTGAAGATCTTCACTTGTTTTGTTCAGGTGGGATTTGGTCATCTCAATCTCTCCTGCCACCTCAGCTGTTCTCTGTAATGTCTGTAACATACATGAAGTTATACTTATAATGCAAACAGTGTTGGGTCAAGTTCTTGAAAAGTTTATTTTAGTTCATTTTCTGAGTTCACAAGTTTTGGGAAGTCCCTAATAAAAGGTCTCATATTGTAACCTTTTTTTAAATATTTTTTTTAATGTTTTTATGTACTTATGAAGTTATATTTGCAGTTATAAGTATCAAACACCAAGTAAATAGCGTTTTGCAAGCTCTTTTCTCAGTAGCTCTGCTAAAAACAGGTCTGTCTAATTAATGTTCACGAGCCTTTCTTCTGATTTGCCGATTTGAAAGACGCACAACCAGGCAGCCACAGGGAACACGCTGTAGTGTGTGTGCAGTGACTGAAGGAGGAGCCTAGGCATTTGTGACATCTCAAAATGCAGGAATTCAAAACGGCTCGTTTTCAGGTACAGCTTCTAAATCTAGGCAGTGTGCGTTTGTCTGACAATCATCAGTGTAGACACTTAGAAGGTAAATACATAGCACCTAGACCTTCATTATGATAATAAAAGCCAGAAAATGTCGATTTTGACAATATGTGACCTTTTAGACAAAATTATCAGGTATATGGAGTTCATATCTTACCGGTGACCATGATTGATATTTTCTTTACTCTTTGTATTTGTTTTATATCACACTGTTAAGATATGAACTCCGTTTACCCGATTATTTTGTCTAAATTAGGGACTTCCCAAAACTTGTGAACTCAGAAAATTAACTAAAATTAACTTTTCAAGAACTTTACCCAACACTGAATGCAAAGGTTAATCTAAATTAGAATTAATAAACAAAAACATAATACCAAATATACCTTAACATATCTTTGAGCAAGATAATTGTAAAGATTTAACTTTTTCCTTAGGTCGAACATGGATAGTGATCATATCTGTGCGTGCTGAGAAAAAAAAAATGAACATGTCCATTTTAAATATTGCACATATTTAACAATGACTTTAATTAAACCCAACGACTCACCAGATTTGGTCATAGATTTTGTTATCAATGCAGCACGAGACATAAATGAATTGACTGCTTCCACTTCCTCCCCAACAGTCAAACCTGCATTAGTAGGAAATATAAAAAATGTTAAGGAACAGATCCATCGGGGTACGAGTGGCATAGTGGTCAAAGTTGCTGCCAGGCAGAACAAATGATGTCATGATGGTCAGCAGTTCGAGCCTGACTATAGCTTCTCTGACTTTGCCAGGAACTCCAAAGTCCAGCAGAAACAATGCAACATTTAACATACAAGCGTGAAGTGATAATGACACAACAACAGTACTAAGAGGGGCCCAAAAACATTATATACCATTGTAAATGTTAGCGATTTACTTTAAAAGTGTAACTTAAATTACGATATGGACATTTAACCTGTCTATGAGAATAATCCAATGACAGGTTTATCAGTAGATACTCTAAAGCAGGGGTCTCAAACCGGTTCCACAGAGGGCCTAGTGTATGCTTGTTTTTGGTCTTTCCCTTCAATAAGTGACCAATTAAGATCCTAACCAATTAGTGACCTACTCAGTCTGGTACAAGGTAAAAGAGAAAACCTGCATACACTAGGCCCTCAATGGAACAGGTTTGAGACCACTGCTCTAAAGTTAAAACTCACCAGCTCCCTCTTGGTTGCGGCCACCCCACTCCACCTGTTATGCATAATCATTGCAGCATTGTATCAAAATTACTCATATAATAACCATTATGTATTTAGAATTAAAAATAAATATATAATCAATACAATTACCTCACATTTGGTTGAAAGACCTTTTGCATGCATAACTGATAAGAATGGTCGCATTTGCAAAAGATACTCTAGATCAGGAAAGGCCTCACACACTCTTTTTAAGTATGTGTAATATTTGCACATTGCATCAGTGCAGACAAACACAATCTTTTGTGTCTTGCCAAGCTCTTTTTGAAGCTAAAGAGGGTATGCAAACACTTCTCCACGGTACATCTGTAGTCCTGTTACAAAAGAGTTAGTTCAGAATTCTAGTAAAATCAAAGACAAGAAAGTCTTGGTTAGTTTGGGTTCATCAGAGTGCTGAACCTACCATTCAAAAGAATGCAGTGTCTACAGACTGAAATCATCACACCCTCTTCATCAAGTTTGGATTGAGACTTCTTGTTAGACTCACTACCAGCTTTAAAGTGTGAGTTTCCACAAATGGGTCGGCCTGGTGACTTTTCACAAACAATTATTATTGTTGTTAAATCATCATCATAGATCATCATAGATGACCTGTAAGTTGTACATGATAAAATTGTCTCTTATGACTGAAGCATTAATTGATTATATTTTTCCATAACTTACAGTTTTGATTTTGTCTCTAATAGTTTGCAAAAACTCTGCAACCTCTTCATTTTTGGCAAAGAAGGTTCCGTCAAAATATGGATTTTCATTTATCCTACAAAAATACAAAAAACACTGAATGGACTCTGACAGGTTTAGGTTTTATCTTTTAAAAGATAAATTACTCTAAGTTAACTTACCCGTTGCGATTAAACCTGTACATTATCCTGTTCCCATCAAGAGACACTGCCACCATATCCTGACTGCAAGCTGGACAGGAGAAATGGTCATCTCCAAGAAGTGTTTACATCTCATGTCTACAGTACGTCTCCTAATCATGATTCCACAACATTTCCTTTCCTTGTACATCTAGCCACAACTTTCTTATTTATAAAACAAACCTTTATGTCAATGGCTATAACCCCCCTCACCCATTTATCCTCTACATTATTACATTTTGTTTAAATCTGACTTACTCTGCCAGAACGCATTGAGCGCTAAACAAATTGAGCATTGAGCATTGAGCATTGAGCGTTAAACAAAGGTAAGCACCATTAATATTTATGAAGATAATGGCACGACCAGCATTCACTGAAACATCCTCAGCACCACAACAGCAAATCTTGTTGGGCAAAGCAATCGGTAGGAGACAATCTGGAAAAACAGACATCAATATTAAATGTAACAGTTTACACTTGATATGTAATGTAATCCAATCCATATAGCGGTCACATACCTTGCTCACTAACTACATGTTCACCAGTGCTGTCTTTTGTAACGATGCATTTCGGTGACATGGCTTTGTAAAAGCCTCCCACAAATGACTCCCTGTTGTGTAGAACATACTGGTGATGCACTGACACATCACAGTTACTGCAATACAGTTCTTTGGAGAGGCAGTCTCTGCATCGAATAACAGCCTCTTCCACATGACACTGTTGGCAAGCTTGTTGAGGTGTCCTTCCACTTGTTAACATGGCTTGTAAAAGATGTGGTCTTGATTTTTGCCACTTTTCGTCACATAGTTCATGCGGCAAACCCCAGGTCCGTATGTTGTAAGTTTCTGATGGATAAATGTCTGGGCTGTCTAAGCTCTCCTTGAGTTCTTGAATATTTTTGTCTTTAGAGGAGAGAGATAAATGGAGTTAAAGTATTTCTCAGTTTTTTCCAGCCCTGTACTAAATGGCGTCAGCCATAGAATTTTCATATCCTGTAAAATACAAAATTAGTTATGTATATATATTGTACCTGATGTAAGGATGAAAGAACCTGAGATACTTTGATCTCCTGAGAAACAGACAATACAAACATACACGGGCATCTTCGAGACACCCCACAGAGTGGAGGAGCAGGAGACCTCCTCTTCTGGCCATTTGTTTCATTATAAATCCCTTCACCCATTCTTCTACTCAATCTGCTCAAAATGATTACATGAAAATATCAGTGCAAGTGAACTAACACTCATGTCTAGTATCATTGGAAATGTCTCGGAAATGCAACTGGTACAATGGTCTCAATCTCACAAAAGTAGATTAGAAGATAATACAGACCTGAAGAGTCAAGAGATATTTTGATTACTGTAATGGGAGTGCCCTTTTCCAAGGTCTTCCATGTAAATTACCTTCTGTTCCCATTGAGGTGTAAACTACCCTGGTCTGGGACCTGACCTAATCAAATTCCAATTGTTAGTTTCTGTCTTCATCTCGGGGGATGTTTGTCTTGGTCTGAGGCATTTAAACGATTGCAGCAAAAGGATCAGGGCAATTTCTGTAGCCAGAAAGCCCATAGTGTGTTGTGTGTCTCTTCACTTCATACTATGTATTTTCTAAGGTCAGGTATTCATATTTTACTTTTAGATTCATCTTTGAGAATTTTATGTTTTGTATTGATATGATTTGATGTGTTTCAATTGGATATGTAATTGGCAGAATTCATATTTACCTGACTGATAATAAATTGTTACATTTGATTTTATTCTGTCTTACTCTGTAATTATTATAGTAGATTACGTTGAATCCTTGTTAGAGACATGAGCACCCGAATGAACAAGTTAATATAAACTAAAGAGTTTAACTAGAATAATCAAATGTCAGAAGAATAGGCCTACTAATTAGAAACAGACGTACAACCAATTTGCATTCCAACCTAAATTCGAGGTACTAAATGAAGTCAGATTAAATTAATAATGGAGTCAGATTTGAGTTTAACCTAAATTGAATAACTCTACGCGTTGAAAGACTGAACAAGCAGGAAACCTTCATCCAGCACCGGATACCTTCCTTGGGCCGAGTGCCTGGACCTTACACTGACATTGTCTCTTACCAATCAATTGAAGTGTCTCCTCAAAACGTCGAGGTGAAGTGCCTGTGTAGGAATACATACAATAGGTACACAATACAATCAGCAAGAATACATGCAGTGCTAAAATGTACAACAGTTGTGCATGTTGTTAGTTATAAAAATTAATAATAGTACATTCTCACCATCTGTTGTATCAGCAATGTCTTCTGATGAATCTTCATATTGAGGTCGTGTCGACCTCATTCGACATTCAGATGTGACTGGACAATCATATGAAAACTTTAGAGATTGTCTAAAAATTCATGACAATTTAGAGGAATGCCGCTTATAATTGACATAACACATACTATCTCTTGAGGGAGTTCGATTCTCAATAGTCAATCGTCCCAACCTGTCCCTCTTTCTCCACCGCACAATGTTCTTGCTCTTATAGTCTTGCTCTTATAAAACTCTTATAGTCAATGTTCTTGCTCTTATAGGGACAGTGTTTTCTCTACTTCCTGTTGGCCTTCTGTAGCTAATCGTAGCTCGGTGTAGCTGTTTTTATTTTATTTTTTCTCTAGAATCTCTATCTTACTATTACTCTCTGTTTTTTAAAGTGATAAAATATAACTTAATTCACACCATATTTCTGATATTATCGATCAATCTTATCAGATTAACTTTGATCGTTCACTTTTATTTTATATCCGTGAGTGCAGTACACCCGTAAAGCGTTAGCACTCGTTAGCTTGTCATTAGCGTTTTCATTCGAACCTATCGCTGTTTTCTTTTCTCCTCTCCTCTCTCTCGCTCCAGTTTTTCACAAGTTCATCAAACAACCGCAGAAAGAATATTTCATCAAGCACGGTGAGTAATGGCTTCTCCTGCTATTGTTATTTGCACCTCTTGCCACATGTACAGTTTATCTATCTCTGTCGCTGATGAGGGATTCACATGTGATAAATGCAGGGAAATAGTTAGCCTGACAGAGAAGATTTCAGAATTAGAGACACGCATCCAAACTTTAATTGAGGACAGTAAGAATGTTAGGGCTCTAGATACGGCTTTGGATGCGTCTAGCTCAGGGATTCCTGTACATTGTTCGGTTCCGGAAACAGAGCCCCTGCAGCAGGGCAACTGGGTGACGGTGAGACAGCATAGTCGTGGGTCAAAACACTGCTCTTCTGTTCCGATCAAAACATTAAACAGGTTCTCCCCACTCAGTGATGCACCCACTGAGAAACCTGATGAAAGTGCTCTAGTTATTGGTGATTCTATTGTACGGAACGTGAATATAGAGACACCAGCCACCATAGTCAAATGTTTACCGGGAGCCAGAGCGCCTGACATCTTGGCAAATTTAAAAGTGCTGGCTAATGCTAAACGTAAATACAGTAAGATTGTTATTCATGCCGGCGCTAATGTTGTTCGACTTCGCCAGTCGGAGATCACTAAAAATAACATTAAAGAGGTGTGTGAACTTGCAAGCACGATGTCAGACATTGTAATATGCTCTGGTCCCCTCCCTGCTTACCGTGGTGATGAGATGCATAGCAGATTGTCATCACTCAATGGCTGGATGTCTAAGTGGTGCCCACAGAATAACATAGGTTTCATAGACAATTGGACGAGCTTTTGGGGCAGACCTGACCTGTTGAAAAGAGATGGTCTTCATCCCTCCTGGGGTGGCGCCACTCTTCTCTCTAGAAATATGGCAAATAGTCTTAGTGTTTATACTATAGTTTATACTAACTGGGGCCCAGGTCAGGAAGCAGACAGACTGGCTAAACCGACCATTAAAAAACAGAAGCAATATGGATAAACAAATGATAAAGCTTGGCTTATTGAATATCAAATCCGTTTCTACGAAGCACTTTTTGTAAATAATATGATCACTGATCATAATATAGATGTACTCAGTTTGGCAGAAACCTGGCTTAAACCTGATGATTACATTATTTTAAATGAGTCCACCCCCCAAGATTACTGTTATAAACATGAACCGCGTCTAAAAGGCAAAGGTGGAGGTGTTGCTTCAATTTATAACAACGTTTTCAGGATTTCTCAGAGGCTTCAAGTATAACTCATTTGAAGTAATGGTGCTTCATATAACATTATCCAGAGAAACAAATGTTAGTGATAAATCCCCTGTTATGTTTGTACTGGCTACTGTATACAGGACACCAGAGCACCATACAGATTTTATTAAAGAGTTTGGTGATTTTACATCCGAGTTAGTTCTGGCTGCAGATAAAGTTTTAATAGTTGGTGATTTTAATATCCATGTTGATAATGAAAAAGATGCATTGGGATCAGCATTTATAGACATTCTGACATCTATTGGTGTTAGACAACACGTTTCAGGACCTACTCATTGTCGAAATCATACTCTAGATTTAATACTGTCACATGGAATTGATGTTGATAGTGTTGAAATTATTCAGCCAAGTGATGATATCTCAGATCATTATTTAGTTCTGTGCAAACTTCATATAGCCAAAATTGTAAATTCTACTTCTTGTTACAAGTATGGAAGAACCATCACTTCTACCACAAAAGACTGCTTTTTAAGTTATCTTCCTAATGTATCCAAATTCCTTAGCATATCCAAAACCTCAGAACAACTTGATGATGTAACAGAAACTATGGACTCTCTCTTTTTTAGCACTTTAAATAAAGTTGCTCCTTTACGCTTAAGGAAGGTTAAAGGTCCTATGACATGAAAATTTCACTTTCTGAGTTTTTTTAACATTAATATGACTTCCCCTAGCATGTATGTGGTCCCCAAGTTTCTAAAAAATTTAATCGGTGTAAATCGAGATTTTACTATCTTTCTCTGCCTTTGAGAAAACGGAAGCTCAAACGGGCTGATCTGGAATCTCCTCTTTGTGACGTTGTAAAGAGAAATGTTACCTCCCCTTTCTCTGCTTTGCCCGCCCAAATATTTACATATAATTCAGTCGCAATGTCAGGACAGGCGTTACAAACAGACTTTTATGATATGGATTCGACAGCACCGGCACAAACAGTGAGTAACAGTGTTCATTAATGCCTGATCTGTGATCAGTGATTTCTGATGTGTAGTTAATCATTCAAGTTCACACAGACTTTCTTTCTAAATCGTTTAATACTGTTTATGCATCAGTGAATCAAGCCAGTGACTAAACGATCAACTTCACGTTGTTTCTCTTAGTAGCATGAAACAAATCTGTTATTTAAATTGTGATTTAACTACAGAGAGCGATCAAAGAACGCTCCCTTTTTTCCGGAGCTGTTACACATCGCGAGTATATCTGCACACTTGCCCAAACTGCCGTTACAATGAATGACGCTGTTATGCTGCACAACGGAGCCCTTACTGTATTCATGTGTTTGCTGTTAGTTGTGGTGAAAGCATTTTGTGAGAGAAAACGTGTTGCAATAATGACGAGATGACTGCATTCACGCGATAAACAGACTCTGTCTACTCAATGCTGCTCATCACTGCAGCCTTTCATGTGATGGGAAAAGATCGAAAAAATAATTATATAATCAACAAATCCACGATTTGTCGATTTTTTATATATATATATATATATATTTGAGAGGGGTCCACATGTAATACGCATTTCAAATGCAAAGATGTCAGCCAATCACAACAGTTGTCGTTTACTCGGAGTCTCACAGCAGACACGCCCCTTCAAACAAAGCATTCAAGCCAGAGGGCTAATATCAGGATATAAAAAATGCTTTTTATTTCTAAATTTTAAATGTAAAAATCATACTAACAATATAAGTACACCTAAGGAAACATTAAAAAGCATTTAAAGAAAAGGAAATAATCCATGTCATGGGACCTTTAAGGAAAACAGTTTGACACCATGGTATAATGAGCATACTCGCACCCTAAAGAGAGCAGCCCGAAAACTGGAGCGCAGCTGGAGGAAAACCAAACTAGAGGTATTTCGTATTGCTTGGTGGGAAAGTAACCTATCCTACAGAAAAGCATTAAAAACTGCTAGATCCGATTACTTTTCTTCTCTTTTAGAAGAAAACAAACACAACCCCAGGTATTTATTCAATACAGTGGCTAAATTAACAAAAAATAAAGCCTCAACAAGTGTTGACTTTTCCCAACACCACAGCAGTTATGACTTTATAAACTACTTTACTTCTAAAATTGATACTATTAGAGATAAAATTGCAACCATTCAGCCGTCAGCTACAGTATCACATCAGACAGTGCACTATAGACCCCCTGAGGAACAGTTCCACTCATTCTCTACCATAGGAGAGGAAGAATTGTATAAACTTGTTAAATCATCTAAACCAACAACATGTATGTTAGACCCTATACCATCTAAGCTCCTAAAAGAGGTGCTTCCGGAAGTCATAGATTCTCTTCTGATTATTATTAATTCCTCATTGTCATTAGGATATGTCCCCAAAACCTTCAAACTGGCTGTTATTAAGCCTCTCATCAAAAAAACACAACTTGACCCCAAAGAACTAGTTAATTATAGACCAATCTCGAATCTCCCTTTTCTGTCCAAGATACTAGAAAAGGTGGTATCCTCACAATTATATTCCTTCTTAGAGAAAAATGGTATATGTGAAGATTTCCAGTCAGGATTTAGACCGTATCATAGTACTGAGACTGCTCTCCTTAGATTTACAAATGATCTGCTCTTATCATCTGATCGTGGGTGTATCTCTCTATTAGTTTTATTGGATCTTAGTGCTGCGTTTGACACAATTGACCACAACATTCTTTTGCATAGACTTGAACACTTTGTGGAACAATCAGTGGAAGTGCATTAGCATGGTTTAAATCGTACTTATATGACCGCCATCAGTTCGTAGCAGTGAATGAAGATGTATCCTATCGATCACAAGTGCAGTATGGAGTACCTCAAGGCTCAGTACTAGGGCCGCTACTCTTCACGCTTTATATGTTACCCTTGGGAGATATCATCAGGAAACATGGTGTTAGCTTTCACTGTTATGTTGATGATACTCAGCTCTATATTTCTTCGCGGCCCGGTGAAACACACCAATTTGAAAAACTAATGTAATGCATTGTCGATATAAAAAACTGGATGACGAGTAATTTCTTACTGCTAAATTCTGAAGAAACAGAGGTGTTAATTATAGGACCTATAAACTCCGCTTGTAATAACCTAGAACACTGTCTAAGACTTGATGGTTGCTCTGTCAATTTTTCGTCATCAGTTAGGAAACTAGGTGTGCTATTTGATCGCAATCTTTCCTTAGAAAGCCACGTTTCTAGCATTTGTAAAACTGCATTTTTCCATCTCAAAAATATATCTAAATTACGTCCTATGCTCTCAATGTCAAATGCAGAAATGTTAATCCATGCATTTATGACCACAAGGTTAGATTATTGTAATGCTTTATTGGGTGGTTGTTCTGCATGCTTAGTAAACAAACTACAGCTAGTCCAAAATGCAGCAGCAAGAGTTCTTACTAGAACCAGGAAGTATGACCATATTAGCCCGGTCCTGTCAACACTGCACTGGCTCCCTATCAAACATCGTATATATTTTAAAATATTGCTTATTACTTATAAAGCCCTGAATGGTTTAGCACCTCAGTATTTGAATGAGCTCCTTTTACATTATAATCCTCTACGTCCGCTACGTTCTCAAAACTCAGGCAATTTGATAATACCTAGAATATCAAAATCAACTGCGGGCGGCAGATCCTTTTCCTATTTGGCGCCTAAACTCTGGAATAACCTACCTAACATTGTTCGGGAGGCAGACACACTCTTGCAATTTAAATCTAGATTAAAGACCCATCTCTTTAACCTGGCTTACACATAACATACTAATATGCTTTTAATATCCAAATCCGTTAAAGGATTTTTAGGCTGCATTAATTAGGTAAACCGGAACCGGGAACACTTCCCATAACACCCTATGTACTTGCTACATCATTAGAAGAATGGCATCTACGCTAATATTTGTCTGTTTCTCTCTTATTCCGAGGTCACCGTAGCCACCAGGTCCAGTCTGTATCCAGATCAGAGGGTAACTGCAGTCACCCGGATCCAGTACGTATCCAGACCAGATGGTGGATCAGCACCTAGAAAGGACCTCTACATCCCTGAAAGACAGCGGAGACCAGGACAACTAGAGCCCCAGATACAGATCCCCTGTAAAGACCTTGTCTCAGAGGACCACCAGGACAAGACAACAGGAAACAGATGATTCTTCTGCACAATCTGACTTTGCTGCAGCCTGGAATTGAACTACTGGTTTCATCTGGTCAGAGGAGAACTGGCCCCCCAACTGAGCCTGGTTTCTCCCAAGGTTTTTTTCTCCATTCTGTCACCAATGGAGTTCTGGTTCCTTGTTGCTGTCGCCTCTGGCTTGCTTACTTGGGGTCACTTCATCTACAGCTATATCGTTGACTTGATTGCAAATAAATGCACAGACACTATTTAACTGAACAGAGATGACATCACTGAATTCAATGATGAACTGCCTTTAACTATCATTTTGCATTATTGACACACTGTTTTCCTTATAAATGTTGTTCAGTTGCTTTGACGCAATGTATTTTGTTTAAAGCGCTATATAAATAAAGGTGACTTGACTTGACTTACATTTGGCCTTACATGGATCCTTCTGGAATAAATGTATTGATTAATAAATTGCAGCTAAATGAAATTGTACTCATTGAATTGTATAGTCTAGTATGCAAATAAATGGCAACAGTTATCATTTTTATAATTGCATCCGTTTTGAGAATGTGTCTAGTTACATTTATTTATATTTGAGTAAATCAAGTTCATATTTGGGTTCAGATGGGTAACTTAAATCTATGCTCAAAAGCATTTTTATATATATATCTGTAAAAGTTATTCATTGGAGTCTATTAAAAATAACAAAATTGATATCTCACTAGAAAGGCACCGCAAATGTTCATGCAGCAATGTCCAACATAACATTAACCTATAACAGTTGTTCCCAACATTTTTATGTGACTGTAGCCAAAGTACCTCTTTAGTACCCTAATATTAATTTTACTATGCCTACGTGTCTTGAATTATGGGCCTACAGCTGTTTGTGAAACACTGATCTAAAATGCTTATAAATTGTTATTTTGGCTACCACTTGTTTGGGCTAACATAACGTATATTCTTCTTTGCTTACCTTTTCATGTACTTTGTCTCTTAATTCGGAACTAATTATATCAATTAGCCGATTATCAACATAATCGTCCACGTCTCCAGTGAGTGTAGAAACGTTAGGCCCATCAAGAGGAATCTGTTTCTGTAGTCTTTTCCTTCTTTCAATGGTCACGTCTACTCCAGAAATACGCAATATTTTACGTTTGCTTATTTTTAGATGTTGTCTATTCAATATATCGTTCAACTGTTTTACCTCTCGGATTAAACTCGCAGTGGTGTGTACCTTCATATATGCCGCCTCGCGTCATAGATAGATATGGCCCGTGTAAACCCCACTTCCGGAAAATTAGGGTTCAGGTTCAAATGGCACCATTACAAACTTGTGAATGTGAATGTGATCACATGTGCTTTTTCACATGTGAAATGCATTTGTTTTGTTTTTGTTTTTGTTTTTCTGTAAGGGGCAGTTTTGCCCTTAGGCCTCTTGCCTGGGAAACCTGTCTGTTGCTAAAGCCGAACCTTCCATGGGTGCTGCCTGCTAACCCTAAGCATTGAACAATAAAGTGCATGCACAATCATGTTTATTGTAGATGATGTGCACATCGCTTCCTAAATGTAAAGGAACTGGACAATATATTTGTGAGGTATTTTGGACGTTACTCAAATTTCACTATTTTTATTGCTTTGCTAAAATGATCAGACACAAATAAATGTGTATCTTCAGTATTGGTCACTCAGACTGAATGAAATGCATCAACTTCTGTGTTGGAGAGAACAGATGTATTCTGTAGCAGGTTGGTGGAGTTTTATGCACACCATTGTATTTCAAGATGCTAAATATCTCACTGGTAGAGGAACATTGTCCGGAGTAGAGTTTTTCCTCATTCCTCAACTTCTAGAAGACTTCGTTGGCTGTTAGGTTGAGGATTATATAAATTCAAAATAGAACACAACCAATGTAAATACATATGCGGAGTGTCCACACATAGTGGTTGAAAATATATATACAGGTGCATCTGAAGTCAGCACATGATTGTGTTTGTACTGAACCAGATTGAGAGATAAAAAGTTTCTGCAAATGCTTCTCAGGCTGACATTTCTGTATTAGAAAATCTGTATTCTAATTTTTTTGAGATACCATATCTTTGATTTCTATAAGCTGCAATAACACACACACGCACACACACACACACACACACAGAAAATGGGTTACCCAATTTTTCAGCATAATCAAATTCTAATGTTCAATTCACAATTTAAGTGTTATCTTGTTGATAACAAGGTACGAGATGGTCTGGTTCTTTTCACAGCTCATTCAACATGGAAGACTTAAGTCAGAACATATATGGGATGATTACATATATTCACACTTAACAACTGTGATGGAATTCACAAGGACCCTAAGTACAATTTGCACTGAGATCCCTGGCATAGTATAATAGTAAGAACACTTACAAATATGAAATGTGTCCCCTCCAACATCTCATTTAGTCCTACGCCCCAGTGGCAGTTCTTGAACATTTCAACTGGGGGGCCAAGCTGGGGCCAGTTACAATGTACATTATTGTTTAGGCTGGCCACAGGGGGTCCAAGCTTGTTCTCACAGGGGCACTGCACCAAATACTTGTCCAAATATGCAATTGCTGCAAAAATGACAAAGTTTAACATGCATTACACACACAACCAATGGATCTATTTTAAATGTGTGCAACATACTTATATGATTTCGTTAGGAAACAGCAATTCTGTTTATTCAGTTCACATTAGAATAAAAAATTCTTAAAGATGACAATTTCAGAACTACGCTTAGAATAGCCTGGCTAACGTCAGACATTGTGCGCGCAAGGCAGCAGCAGCAGCATATAGATAATATCAAGATATACAGTCAATGGGAACCCAGGCTACTTAAACTACACCTACGCGTATAAATACTGATTCGAGGATTTTAGCGGGAGGCCTTGGCGGGAATCGATTATTGTGACATCACAGGTCTGGACCAGAGTGCATTCTCGCCCATCGTGACTGCAGACGATTGTGAAAAAAAATCTATCAAGCGAACACATTAAGAAGTAAGTACAATAGTTCTACATTTCGACACCCTGCTTTACTGATATTGGGGTCCGGAAGGTCGGGGCATTTTTTCATTTGTTTTTATTAAAAGCTGTGTGTATTTATCCAGGTATGCCGGGAGGTAAGAAGAACCAATGTCAGTGTGTTGCTTGCCAGCATTTAATATATGTTGCATGCAAAAAATGCCCTCACTTCAAAGCACAGCAGCCTTACAAGAAAAGACTGATTTAGGCCAGAACCAAGTTTGCAGCTCAGAAGTCTGAATATGTCAAAAACATAAAGAAGAACTGTAACCAAACCCATGTGCTAGAGTCAAGCTTCAAAGTGGTAAGTGGTGCATACAAATAAGAATGCAATTTACTGTAAAGTTTGACGTTTTGAATTAAGATTATTCTGAACATGTTTAATCTGCATTGTATGTAAGTATACTTACACTGAAAAAAAAGGAAAGCTGGGTTGTGAGACTGACATAAAAATATTAAGTTTGATTTATATAACTATATTGTGTTAAACACCAAAATACAATAACTGTTAAACACAATATAGTTATGTTAATCAAACATAATATTTTTATTTTAATCTGCAACCGCAACCGTCCATTTTTTCAGTGTACCCACAGTTATTTTTTACCCAAATACTCTTAGTAGGTGAACTCACATGTTGTAAAATATCAGTATTACTGTTCATTTTTTATTAAACATTTAGCTACTCTAAGTCCCTCCGTGGAACTGGTTTGAGACCTATGGGTAACGTTAACCGAATATACTTCAATAAAGGAGTCGCTGGAGAGCAACATGACAGGATAAAGAATCTGATTTAAGTAAACAAAACCCTGGGCAGCGCAATGCCAATTCTGCACTGGTTCGTGCAGGTGGCCCAAGGAAAGTCAGACAGTACATGTTAGACTCGAACTTACGACCATCGTGACGCAGACTGTCCGGCAATGCAGCGACTTAGCCCACTATGCCACGCAGACCCCTGTACTTACAGTACACTATTATACATTATGTAAACTTTTACCTAATCTTAACCCTAACCTCTGTAAGTTCTTGCCTAACCTTAACCGTTCACAATATAAAACTGTCATTTCTATAGCACACAAAAATGTAATTTGTTGTATGAATAACACATAAATGTACAGTGTAATCCCGTGTTAGCAAGGGGTGGAATCGGGTTGCAGAGCCATATTTCCATTATGGAGATCATATTGCAGCTTTTCATATTCAATGAAAAAATAAGTAATACAATTACTAGTTTGTTACTAGTTTACTAGTGTACTTGCAATGTAATTTACACATATCTTGGTGTGATCACATTTTAGCTGGATCGCCTTGAAGCTGTGATGATTAAGTCTAGAGTGTGTCCACCTTTGTGTGTGGGTCCATGCACATGCTGAGTCCAGTCAAAAGTGTTTAGAACCGTTATCATTTCTTTTGTAGTTTTGTTTTCTGCATTGTCTATGTGAATATTAAAATCCCCTGCAATAGCAAAACAGTCAAACTCTGAGGAAATCATTGATAACATTTCTGTGACCTCTTCAACAAAGGCTGAAGAGTATTTTGGAGGCCTGTAAATAATAATAAACAGAATGCGTGGAGCACCTTTCAGCACAATCCCTAGATATTCAAAAGACAAGTACTGACCAAATGACACTTGCTTGCATTGATAGACATCTTTAAATAGAGCAGCTACACCCCCACCTCTCCTAACAGTCCTGCAAACACTCATGTAAGTGAAGTTAGGAGGGGCTGCTTCATTAAGGACTGTTGCATTGCAGCTGTCTTCAAGCCATGTTTCGTTTAGAAACATAAAATCCAGATTGTTTGTGGTTATAAAGTCATTGATTAGAAATGATTTATTTTTTAGTGAGCGAATGTTTAAAGATGCTAACTTGATGGCTGTGCTTTGTGTCTTTACATCAATTTTAGTTTGATTCATAATAGGTCGCAGATTAGATGAGTTTGCCCTTCGGCTTGAGATGGCCTTAGACTTTCTATCACGTGATAAAACTGAAATAGAGAAAGCTACAGGCACACTGGGTCCGACACATATCACTGAGAGCTGCTATCAGTTGTTTTTGGTTCACCTTCAGCAGATAGAGGGTTTGGGCCCTGGCGTTGTGGCAGTGGTCGAAGAGCTCTTGCAGGAGCAGGGACCACAGGCTTTGGTGGTTTTGGGGCCTGCCATTTTTTTTTTGTGATATCTGCAGGCTTGCAGCAAATGAGTGAGAGAGTTTAGTCCCAGCATACACCAATTCCTCCATTTTCTGTGAGAAGCACAGAAGTGGAGATGCTGGAGAAAGTGATAATGTGTCTGGTGAGATGGGCTGTGTCTCTGGTGTTTCCGGTGGCTGTGATATGTTGTCCTGGCTTCCCTGGCTGTTTTCCAGAAAGTCATCCCTGGGTGCTGAATCTTGTAGCTGTTTTGATACATCACAGTCTGTCTTTGAGGAGCTCTGTGGGCAGGGCTCAGCCGGGATAGTGTCCATGAGCAGTGCTTGTTTTGGCTGTGTGGTGTTATCAGTGTCCTTGTGGGATATGTCAACCACATGATGACTCGGACCCGGTGTGTGTGTGCTGAATGGATTGACACACTCTGCTGAAGGATGACGGAGGGAAAAGTAGATATTGTCCTTAAACACTCTAGCACCAAGTTTGTTTGGGTGGAGGCAATCCGGTTTAAACAATTGTCAATGGCCCCAGAAAAGATTGATGTTGTCAATGAAATTCACTCCTTTTATATTACAAGATCTTTGTAGCCATGTGTTCAGCCCAAGCAACCGTGAAAACATATTTGTTCCCCTTGCTGGGAGTGGTCCACTGATGAATGACTGAACTTTTAGTCTTTGAAGTGTTTCAAAGAGTTGACTGAAGTCCTTCTTAAGGAGTTCTGACTGCTCTTTCCGAATATCATTCTTCCCCACATGGATGATGATTCGATTTGCAGTCTTGTGCTTCATCAGAATGTTCTGAAGTTCCTTGTTCACATCAGAGACCGTTGCTTGAGGAAGGCAGCATGTTGTTGTGGTCCTGCTACGGATGTTTCTGATAACAGAGTCACCCACTATCAGAGTCCTTGGCTCGGCTGCGCTCTGAGCTGAAAGCCGCTGTCTGCTCGACCTTGAGCGCCTGTTAGTAGCGATGTTACCTGCTGGCTGATCAGATCCATGTTTAAATACATTTGGGGATTCCTCACCCACATTCATTAATGCCTTAAATCTGTTCTCAAGATGTATAGGGGGTGGTTGAATGCCTTAGTCATAGTCGAATCTGGGGTAGAGGAAGCTACGGCAGCAATACGAGAAACTCGTGACAATCTTTCGTTTTCCTTTGGGTCTCGCTCCCTGTTTGTGCCATCGATTAGTGTGGCGATCAGTTTCAGCTTGTTCCTCTACACTTGGTATAAACTGTTGAGATTCATAAGATTCATGGGACTCACCGGCTGTATGCTGAGAGGGTCCATGACGACGATCTGCTAAGTGTTCCATCTGTTTTGGAATTCCAGCAAGTAACTTTGTTTCAAGAATCACAATCCTTTGTAGAAGTTTGCAGCAGTTCATGCATCAAGTAGATCCAACAGGAAGCATTTTTTCTCTCTTCTGTTTGAATGTAGGCAGTTGTTTTCCCCTCTCTGGAATGTAAGCTGCTGGCAGTGGGAGGCAAAGTTTTCTTTTTGTAGTATTATTCCAGTCCCAAAGAGTTTTTAGTTTTAGCGTTTGTGCCAAAAAATCTGTTTTTTGAGCTCTGTGCTAATCTGCTGATGTAGAAATCTTAGAAAAATCAGAGAAAAGTACAGAAATAAGAAGCAAAGCGCAGAGCAGTAAGCTAGAACGTCCGAACGGTAGCAAAGCCGGAAGCGTAAATAAATCTAAACGCACAGAGCAAGAAACGAGCGAATAGCAGCATAGTTGAGTTTGAGGTGAGCATCGAATACGGCAATGTGTGGATCAATTTCAAAGGCCGACCGTACATATTCGAACCTGAATACATGGACGAAGAGCTATAACTAATGGAGGAGATGTGCTCTGTGTGTGATGTCACGGGATCTGGTGTGGTAGCATCTGAGATTAGCAGCCACCCATCAGGTAAGTGTTATTTAAATATACTTCTGCTGTACTTACAAACTTTGCAATGCCTCATTTTATAAGTGCAGAACCTATTTGTACTACTGTCAAAGTTTGGTATGATTCTGGGCATTATTAGTGGGGTAAATGTATGAAGCACGTTTGGATCCATTAGTGCATGCGTTTAGTCAATCAGCTGATAGCGCTAACTCGACCAATGTTATAACAAGGGATATAAGCTGATGAGGGGTTGTTTGGCTCGATGTCAAGGTGCCAAAAAACCCTAGGGTTAACTGACTCAGAACCATCACTTTAAGATTTTGTCATATATTGATTACAAAACACAAATATTTTGTACAGCCTTGTTATGCATATTTTGTCATGTTTTAAGTCTTCTGTGAAACTAAGTCACTTTACAAGCCAATCGTTCATCATAACACAACAGTGTCAGTTCACATTACATTTGGTTTGGAACCAAAACCTCAATGTTAATTTGGCAGCCAGTAATTGGATGGTTGCTCCAACGTAAACATCTTTGCTGAAGTGTTTTTTAAGTAAGGAGTCACACTGAAACCCTCAAATATCTTGTGGTTTAAGTGCAAAGTCATACCAAAGACTCCAGTTGAACACTTCTTGGCCTCCAGCCTCAAAATAGAGTGGTTTGGATTTAAGAACTTGCTTACAGACTACTCTACTGCTCAATTTGCAACACACTACAGAAATATCAGATTGGCACCCACCTACAGCTTACCATGCTAAAATGTTGACTTAATCTCTTTTCAAAACAAAGAAAAGCATTGTGTCTGTGTACAGTAGATGACATTGGATTCATATAGCGCTCAGACCAATATATTGTCCATTTAAAACAGTTGAGAATGGATCCATGTATTAAAAGGTTTTACTGAGGACATAATGTTCCATGTGATAGGATGTTTGTGCAGGAAATAACTCAAATAGCTAGTTACAATGGCAAGAAGCTGCTATGTTTAGAGTTGTAGGGGTCTCGTTTCAGCTCATTTCATTTTGCTGTTGGTACTGTCTTGTCTTATTTTGGGGTGTTTTTTGGAGATATCTTCATATACACGTCTAAATTGTAAGTAGACAAGCATAAGTTTATAACCATGCCTTTGTTTACCAGAAATGTGTTCATTAAATGGGCCTTGAAATATAAATGCGACTTATAAACCAAAGCAAGTTATACAGTATATGTTTTTTCCTTGCAACAATGTTTTTTTTTGCTGAGTGCAACTTAAACTTTTGTGCGACATATAGACCGGAAAATATGGTAGTCTCTATGTTCAGCTCTAGGGATTGGTACCAGCAACTTTGGGAATGTGGTCTGTTTCTACACTGTAAAGATAAAGCCTGCTGAGTTTCTGTTCTATGTCTTTAATTGCACTCACCTGGTGAGCCAGGTCTGAATATGTACCAGACCAGATGGTAGCAATGAAATAATGTGGAACTGGTTTTGTGGTCCAGAATTGGTGATGAGGGTCATTTTGATGATGTTGGTAAATGGTAGGCAGGAGGGAGATACATTAATCCATAAAAATACATTGTAATGTTGATTAAATGTAATACACAGGCACAAAATAGAACATATTTTGGGCGAGACCAACAACCTGACACTGGAATGTTAACAAAGGCTTAAACTGAAGACTTAACTTTATACTGAATCCACTAGCAGCAGCAAAGAAGGCATGTAACATGACACATGATGTCACAATGACAGGAAACAATGATGGACAAGGGAATTATTAAACAGGGGGTACTACTAATAGGGGAATAGAAACCTGGTGTGGAGGATGAAGACAAACAAGACAATCCATTGCACAGTTGATTTAATGCAACAAGTCTAATGCAAATGTTGAATGATAAAAAAAAACATATTTATCTTTTTCAGGTATTTATTCGATGGCGTCCGTGTGCGACCTGGTATGTATGTATTTTAGGCAACATTACAACACACTCTATGTCCTGGAACAGTGATTCTCAAAACTCTCCAAGGGGACCCCTGATCACCACACAGTTTTGTTCTAGCCCTGAACAAGCTCTCCAAGTAGATTCAGGTTTGCTACTGTAGCTCTGGAATACATCTAATACAGGGGTGGGGCAACCTGTTCCATGGAGGGCCTTAGTGTATGCTGGTTTTTGGTCTTTCCCTTCAATTAGAGCACAATTAGGACCTAGACTGCCAGGTGAGGGGAGATCCTAACCAATTAGTGAGCTTCTCCATCAGTCTGGTACAAGGGAAAAGAGAAAACCTGCATACACTTGGCCTTCCTAGGACCGGTTTGACACCCCTGGTCTAATATATTGCATGGCTGTGGGTTTCTTCGAGAGGTTTTGAGAACCATTGGTTTTGATGTTTTCAAGACCAGTTTTTGGTTGCTCTGTATAGTTTTAACCCAAGGCTACAGTAAAATGTACAAATTCACTTATTAGTGAATGAAATCAGTAGAGAATGAGTAGGTAGAAAGTGTAGTTTTTAGTTTAGTGTCTTGTCTTGCCATAATATTGGCACACATTTAAACATGTATGATCAGTACTGTGGATCACCCGTATGTGGTGCAGCACTTTAAGTCACTGCCTGGCAGCACAACCTCATCAATATGGCCAGTGCTTTTGAATCCTGGTCAGCTCATTACAATTACACCAGGTGGGTCTGCTTGGGGTGGCATTAATTGGTACAACACTGCCCAGGCTAGACAAGTAGACAGACACAATCAGGCTGTCAGTCTTGTGGGATTTCTTATGTGCAAGTCTGCCACCTGTATATTCCATAATGGTTGTATACTGTTGAATATGTAGAACCTCGGATAACCCCTAGATTTTAAAGCAGAACTTGGTAACAATTTTAAGTTAATAAAACTGTCTAGAAATCATTTGGATGGTTCAACAACCTGTTCTGGGCTGGGTTTCCCGAAACCTTCTTAACGCTACGTCGTTCTTAAGTTACACCTTAAGCTGTACCTTATCGTTAATACGTGTTTCCCGAAACGTTCTTAGTCAAGTATACCTTCTGTAAGTCGTACTTTCGTAAGGTTGGTCTGGACCACTCTTAGCTTTACCTTATCACTGTTGCAGGTCTATATGAATATAATTCTGAAGTTTTAATACACCCAGACAGTGTTCAGTTAGGCTAATTCAAGTGTTTTTTCATGCAAATAATAAAATTGTCATTACACTGATTGTTGTTAGAATTGTAATTATATTGTTATATATACTACAATTTTATAAATTTATTTTAATTAACGAGCGCTTTTAAATGCCAGTGAACGCATAGGCTACTGTCAGTTAAGTCCTATTCGGAAGCTAATATTGTTTCTCATGGTCATGGGCTCGTACAGTAAGTCGGTTATTTTAGTGCTGTCCAATCCATAATATCAGTGTTTTTTTCTCACCCAACCCGCGTAAAATCCCTGGGCAAATTAGTACCTACTGTTTTTTGACAAACAGGTCGTACGATAATTTAATTGCCGTCTGAATCCACATCTCCGAGTTTACAAGAAGAGATTCAAAATCCACTGTTTAAATCCTTTTTGATCACTGCCGAGCATCGTACGTATGACGTACACTTTTATTACTGAAATTCTGTAAAGTATTTACAAGAACAATATTTTATCACAGCTCCATCTCAGCGAACAATAATAGGAAAGAGAAGAAACCACATAAATAATTCAAATGGTTATTATGGCAGCAATATATGATACAATTTTAAAATATGTAGGCAAGGCTATTATAGGCTATTATATATATATATTTTTTTTTATAATATCCCACGAATCCTAATAAATGCATTTATTATAATTTTCAACTATTTATGAAGTACTTATTTTATAAAGAACACAGCTTTCTCACATAAACAGCCCCTGCACAAGAGAATAATTGATTCTCGAGCCATCGATATTAACAGATTCAGCAGCATCAACACGGACAGCACCGGGTAACGTCGCACGTAAGAAGGTATATCTTAAGCAGCTTCCTAAGGTATATCGGGGAACACACCTACAAATGGTATACCTTCAGTTAAGTTATACCTTAAGAGTCTTCGTAGCGCGCTAAGAGACAACGTTATCGGGAAACTCAGCCCAGATCTACTGAGCTTCTGCTTTAAAACTTTGGAATCACCAGGAAATGTGTGTGTTTCTTTGAGAAAATTATACCTTCATTCACCAAGGTGACATTAAATTAATGAAAATATGTATTGTTTACCAGTGCCTATGTTGCAAATGTCTATCACTGTTGGAAATGACAGATTTATAATTAATTATTCAAATACAACAAAAAAGACACTTGTGTCCTAATAAGTGTTTTAGCTCATCCGTAAATAATTTGGTTTTTACTAACATTTCTGATCAATTTAACAACACCTTGGTGAAGGAAGGAATAGATTTTTATCAAAACACTTGAACATTCCTGGGTGATTACACATTTCTGAATGGTGGTGTAGAGACGTCTGGGTTGAACAAGCATTGTGAATCAGAGGAAGCGATTCGACCATCTTGCACCCAAGTGAGGTTCCTGCTGAGACAAAGCTTAGAGAGGAATTGTACATGAGAATTGTGTGGGAATACAAACAGAGGGAACAATGATCATTATTAAAGACAAAACTATGCAACCATATGAATCTAACCATATCTTTTAGAGGTGAAACATTATACCTGTTAACTTGGACAGCTATTAGAACAAAACTTACATGACATAATATACATTTTCTTATTATTGCAGTCCTATCTATAGTAAAAAAAATGTCTATGCCAATTATATTATTAAATATGGACGCTATATAAAGCTGTGTATGCTGACTGGTAGTACAGTATTTTCTCTTTCGTTACATAAACAGTAGCCCCCACTGTACTTAAGTTAAATAGGATAGTGAATAAGACAGATTAAAACAGTTGCTGCATTTTCTCATATGATTTCTTACTCTCTTTTGAAACAGTGGGACCAAATGGAAGAACAGTTGGGAGCCTTTGTCCTGCCTTTGAGATGTTGGAGTTAGCACCAGAGAAGCAGGGTCATACAGTGTACTGTACAGTCAGTTGAGTTATTATGGCTTGTGGGTTTGTGGGTTTCTTAGCCTACTGGTGTGTTCGTTGATGCTCAGGTACTATTTTAAAGAATAGGTTATTTGTTTTCGGATGTTCTATCTTTTAAATGTATATTTATTTTGCTTAAGGAACCAATTTTAAATAAAGTGCATGCTTGTATCACCCTGTCTAAGGTAAAACTATAGCTAGAACCAACTGTAATCAATTTGCCATTGTAATTTTAATCAGTGTAAATAAAAAAGAATATCATTCATTTGTTCATTTTCCATTTTTTAATGAGCGTAATATGGTTCATTATACTGGACATTTACTCTGTTTAGCCATTAATAAGTCAAAGTCAAAGTCAAAGTCACCTTTATTTATATAGCGCTTTAAACAAAATACATTGCGTGAGATGAAGTGACCCCAACTAAGCAAGCCAGAGGCGACAGCGGCAAGGAACCGAAACTCCATCGGTGACAGAATGGAGAAAAAAACCTTGGGAGAAACCAGGCTCAGTTGGGGGGGCCAGTTCTCCTCTGACCAGACGAAACCAGTAGTTCAATTCCAGACTGCAGCAAAGTCAGATTGTGCAGAAGAATCATCTGTTTCCTGTGGTCTTGTCCTGGTGCTCCTCTGAGACAAGGTCTTTACAGGGGATCTGTATCTGGGGCTCTAGTTGTCCTGGTCTCCACTGTCTTTCAGGGATGTAGAGGTCCTTTCTAGGTGCTGATCCAGCATCTGGTCTGGATACGTACTGGATCCGGGTGACTGCAGTGACCCACTGATCTGGACACAGACTGGATCTGGTGGCCAAGGTGACCTCGGAACAAGAGAGAAACAGACTAATATTAGCGTAGATGCCATTCTTCTAATGATGTAGCAAGTACATAGGGTGTTATGGGAAGTGTTTCCGGTTCCGGTTTACCTAATTAATGCAGCCTAAAAATCCTTTAACGGATTTGGATAATAAAAGCATATTAGTATGTTATGTGTAAGCCAGGTTAAAGAGATGGGTCTTTAATCTAGATTTAAACTGCAAGAGTGTGTCTGCCTCCCGAACAATGTTAGGTAGGTTATTCCAGAGTTTGGGCGCCAAATAGGAAAAGGATCTGCCGCCCGCAGTTGATTTTGATATTCTAGGTATTATCAAATTGCCTGAGTTTTGAGAACGTAGCGGACGTAGAGGATTATAATGTAAAAGGAGCTCATTCAAATACTGAGGTGCTAAACCATTCAGGGCTTTATAGGTATTGTTTCTTTTCAGTATTTAAGGGGGGGGGGGGGGTACAATAGTGTTTCATGTATTCAGAATTGTTCACAGTGTTAAAGAGATGGATTCTCATGCTAAACATGGCCAAAGTTTAAAAAAATAATTTAGAAGAATGACTGAGAATTTCTGTGCCGATAATCTTGCTTCCGGGTTGGTACAAGTTTCTGCAGTTTTTTTCGATCGTGACTCTAATGACATAGACGAAAGGGGAACTACTTATATGAGCATTTCTCCCGTGGAGCCGTCCCTGTGATAAAAGACCCCATTCATGTAAGTACAATTGCATCAGATTTCTGTATTTTGTTGGAAATCCACACATAAGTGAATATTTGTTAATGGGAACAACGTGAAACATCAGCATTATAGCTCTGCTCACGGCAAAGCTGTATTTTTCTTTTATAAATATAACACAACTAAAGATTTTTGGAGATATGAAGGATGCAGTACTACTCTATAGGTACTAAAGATTAACATGAGATTAAGTGAAACTGTGTATGTTATGTAACCTTTAATTTTATTTGTACAATTGTCATTTTGAAAACACTGATGCCAGCAGAATCACTTGAAACCTATACTACCAATTTAGTATGATTTTACACAGAACCCATGAAGCAATATACATGTAAGGCCCTAGAAATATCATGGATGATGAAAAAGCTGAATCCAGATATATAATAAAGCAGAGTCCTAGTGACCACTAGGTTTGCTTAATAGTACAATATTTAGCACTGATAACCACTTAAACCCTTACCCCTGTTTCACACCGCAAGCGTGAGCGGCGCGCGAGTGGCGCATATTTCTTTCGGCATCCATGTTAATCAATGAGTGCATTCATATGGAAAGCCAAGTGGACCAGAAAATGCGTGCTTTTCAACGCCGTATTAATTTTAAAACGCCGTTTTCATAACGCCGCCAGGCGTTAAATAAGCGCCGTTACGCGATAAGTTAACGCCAGACGCCACCACGCGGTTTTTTTTTTTTTTTATTAGCAAACAAACGTACATACAAAATAGGTACTGAATGAACAATATTAACAATTCTTCGAGGCAGACATAGTTGCAAATACAATATGTAATAGTTATGTAATACATTAAATGCACAATCACGAATAGAAAGAAGGAAAAAAAAAAAATGCAATTATAGATAGCTAATTTCTTACAAGGGGTAGCAAGTAGTTATTGGGCACTTAGTTCACTGAAGAAGCTGGCAACTGCAGTAGCTTTTTCATTTGAGAGAGCATCAAGAGAAGCAGCAAAAAGTTTAAGTTCATTAGAAAAGTGAGGAAAGGATGGAGGGGTTTTCAGAAATCTGCATTTATGAATGAAGTATTTAGCAACATCAAAAAGGTTGTTAATCAAGTAATGTTGTGAGTAGTCTTTCTTAAGCACACCAAACTTAATTTGTTTGTATTCAAGGGGATTTACTCATGTAATTACACATGACATTTTACTGCACAATTGAGCCCAAAACAACTTTGAGTAATTACAATTAAAAAATATATGTTCAGTGGTTTCAATATCACTATCACAGAATTGACAAGAGTTTTCTCCAATATCAAATTTTGATTTGAGAAGTTCTTTAGACGGGTATATATCATTTATTATTTTAAAATGAAGCTCTTTCACTTTAGGGAGACTTGGAAAGGTAAGATAATTCATTCTCATTTCCTTCACCTCTTTAGGGTTAAATTCTTTGAAAACATAATATCGTTTAATTCTATTTGGATGAAGTTTATTAATGAAGACATTTCTAATATATTTGTTATTACATTTATGATCTCTAATAAGCAATTCACCCAGACAAGGAGATGGAAGAGAGAATGTTACAGAGTAATGTGAAAGAATCCCTTTTACTAATAATACCATGTTTTTTTGGTATGGCATTTACAACACTGTAAAACTCTTTAGGATGACATGCAAATCCATGTTTTAAACAGAAATCCTTGTAATTGAGAACATTTCCATAACTGTCTGTCATGTCCAATAGGGAAAGAATATTATATTGAAACCAGTTTTCATAAAATAAAGATTTGTTATGGTGCAAAATAAAACGATTGTTCCAAATACAAGTATTGTGTGGACTAAAATTGTGAGAAAATGCTAATTTCCAACATAGGAGAACTTGTTGGTGGAATGCAGACAATTTAAGAGGTAATTTGGATATATTAAAGTCACATCTAATCAAAAATTCCCAGCCACCTACTTTCCTAAATATTGAAGAAGATATGATGAACCATAATTACAAAGAAATGATCTTAACCACTGAGTTTTCAAAACACTATTCATTATTTCTAAGTCAATAACATTTAAACCCCCTTCTTCATAACTGTGAACTAAATCATTTCTGTTAATATAGTGATGCTTATTTTTCCAGATAAAGTTAAACAATGCAATATTACATTCTTTTAGTAAATGAGGTGGGATAGCTAAGGAGGAGGCTGGATAAACGAACCTGGAGAGTAATTCCATTTTAGTCAATAAGACTCTTCCAAATATTGAGAGATCTCTTTGTAGCCAGTTATTGAGAATTGCTTTTGCTTTTGAAAGATTTTTAACAAAATTTTCTTGAACACTTTGATTGCTATCTCTAGTAATAGTTATCCCCAAATATTTTACACATGTTTTTATGGGTATGTTACATAAAGAGTCTAATTCGCCGCCATGAATTGCAAGTAACTCACACTTGTTCAAATTTAAGTGTAGGCCAGATGCTTTGGAAAATAGATTAACTAGTTGAATGGCTTTATTAATCTGAAATTGGTCCTTTAAAAAGATCACTGTATCATCAGCTAATTGACTTATACCAATTTGTCTTCCAAATACACTGAGTCTATCAAAGTTGCTATTTTTATCTATCAAGATAGCAAGCATTTCTACTGCCAAGATAAATAGAAAAGGGGAAATGAGACATCCTTGTCTTATTCCTCGTGAAATGTTGAATCTCTGGGATGTTCCAAATGAAAGGGATATAGATCTATTGATGTCTTTATATAACATTTTTATAAAAGAAATAAATTTCATGCCAAAACCAAATTTTTCGAGGGAGTTAAATATGAAATTATGTTCGATCGTGTCAAATGCCTTTTTAAAATCTAAAAAGAGAATATACATCCTCAATATATTCACAATAATCTAAAATATCTAAAACCAATCTGATGTTATTATGTATTGACCTACCTTTTATAAAACCAGACTGTGATTCACTAATTATTTGATTTATATTTTTCTTGAGCCTACTTGAAAATATATGCGCTAGAATTTTATAATCACAGTTGAGTAAAGTGATGGGGCGAAGATTATCTATATGTCATGCATCTTTACCCGGTTTGGGGATAAGAGTAATTAGACCTTGTTTCATGGTTGAAGATAGTGAATTATTTTGGATACATTCGAGAAAGGCTTGAAATAATAGTTCCCTCAAATCTTCCCTAAAGAATTTATAAAATTCGGAAGTAAGGCCATCAGGGCCTGGAGATTTTCCTGAAGATAATTTATCTATTGCTTTATCTAATTCCTCTATCTTGATTTCAGCCTCACGCAAGTCTTTGAATTCCTGGTCTAACTGCGGTATGCTAGTGTGTATATTATCAAAGAGAATATTACAGTCTGATACAGAAAAGAATGAGCTATATAAAGAACTATAGAATTGAAAAATCTCTGAGGAAATCATTTTAGGGCAGGTACTTATAACACCGTTCACATAAAGAGAATTTATGGCATTTTTCTCCTGTCGCCTTTTTTCAAGTCTGCAAAAATAATTATTACTTTTTTCCCCTTTCTCTATCCATCTTGCTCTAGATCTTACATATGCTCCTTTAGCTTTTTTAATATATAAATCATCAATTTTGGATTGCAAGGATAAAATTTGTAATTTAGCTTCATTGTCCATTTCACTTTTATTACATAAATTGTTTAGTTCTCTTGTTAATTTTAACTCCATTTGTGTTCTGGCCCTACTTAAATTTTTACTAAATTGTATAGAAAATTCCCGAATCTTGTGTTTTAAATATTCCCATTTACTTATGAATGAGATTAGGTCCTTATGCAATGCTATATCATTAATTACGGATTTAATTTGTGAGCAAAAATGTTGGTGTTTTAATAAATCAGCATTGAATTTCCAATAACCCTTGTTATGTGATTGCCCGAGTTGAATGATATAGAGATACAACAATGATCAGTCAGAGGAGCTGCAGATATTGAAATATCTTTGATAAAGTCGGTTAGGTTATTTGAGGTTAACCAATAATCAATTCTCGATTTGGAAGTCCCATTATCTCTGAACCAGGAAAATTGTTTAAGATTTGGATTCACAGCTCTCCAAGCATCCACTACATTATTATTCAAACAAAAATTAAAAAGGGTAACATTAGGGTGAGAGGTATTAAATTTGGGCGGAAAACGATCTAACGCTTCATCCATAACCATGTTGAAATCTCCTCCTATAATAATATTATCAGTTGGGTACACAAGTTTCAACTCAAATAGAGAATCAGAAATTTCAGTGAGTAATTTGTTATTCAGGGGAGCACTGTTGTAGCCATACACATTGAATAAAATAAACAAAACGTCATTAATGTGTATAACAACTGAAGCCCAATGGCCATTTGAATCTGTCTCTACCTTTATAATTTTGCCTGGTAGGTTGTTGAACAGTATTGCCAGTCCTGCAGAATGTGTAGAAGCATGGCTGAAGATGATTTTGTCCCCCCACTGACTCGTCCAGAACTTCACGTCATCAAGGTTGGAATGTGTTTCTTGCAAAAATACACAGTGTGAGTTTTTGCTTTTGCAAAAAAGAAAGAAAGCTTTTCTTTTAACAGAGTTACGAAGACCCCTTGCATTTAAAGAAATACAGGAAAAAGCTGATTTCACTGAGAACATTTAACCAACAGGAAACAAATAAAAAATAAAATAAATACGTAAAATAGGATAAACAATCAAATGAAAAATATGTAACCGTGCTCTAATGAACACAAAATAAGATATCTCTCAAACAGAGCACTGTAACAAAATCTCGCTCAACAGCAAGGACATAACAAAACATCCCACTTACACCTCATGCCAACACTTGAGGTAAACGAATGTGCACGAGGTTGTTGAAATCAACCGTCCTAGACAATCCGGGTGACCTCGGTAGTAGGCTTTCTTCCCTGCAGCTCTAGCCTCACTGATCCTCGGCCAAAGTGCAGCGCGGGCTTCTCGATCTTCCTTTGATAAATCTTCACTGAACTTTATTCCCCTTAGTTTGCAGACATCCGAAACTTTGGTGGATCGCCAGAACTCGTCTCTGTGTTTCCGCATGCAGAACTGAATAATCACCTGCCTGGATTTATCCTTCGTTTTGGAGCCTACGCGGTGAACTGAATCCACGATGTCTTCAAGTTTGTGCTGCAGGTGAGGAGCAATTTCAGCTAACAGTGAGACGACTTCTCTTCGGATATCTTCGCCTGCAATTTCTTTCATTCCGATTACTCGAAGATTCCATCGTCTTTTGTAGCGTTCGAGCTCCGACGTGCGGCTTACCAAATCTGCGTGCGATGTGACAACAGAGGTGAGTTGTTTTTCGAACAGGTTTATTTTAGTTTTACAGTCCTTTATTTTCGCCGCGTTTAATTCCACAGCTTTTGTCAGGTTGACGATCATTAGACTGTTCTCAGTAATCTTATGTTCAATGCTGCTCAGCTTCCCGTCTTGTAGATCGAATCTGGCAACTATGGTTTCCAGGAGAGCGACGTTGGAAATCTCAGGGGTTTCGTCTCCCTTCTGTTTCTTAGCCGGGGCTTTGGTTGGAGTGTTCTGCAAGGAGGAAGATTCTTTGCGTTTCTCTTTGCTATCGACGTGGTTCAACTTCCATGACGTATTCGTGCTCGGCAAGAGCAGGAGTTTTTACAGTCATCCCTTTTTGTCTAGGGATGACTATTTTAGGGTGATTGGAAGCTTTTTTTGCTGACATAGTCCAATACTCGCTTATACGCAACAATTAGGATGTTTTAAAGTTGAATGTTAACATAAATCTCAAGATTTGCTGGAGAGCGGAGAAATGTCCATGTGCTTAGCCCACCATCTTGTTCCCTTTCGACGCCACCACGCGTTAAAATAACGCCACATGCCGACAGACGTTAAGTTAACGCGACATGCCACTTAAGATGCAGATTTATTTACTCATCTACATGGACACACCTCTCATGGCTACAAGGACTCTACGGCAAGTCAGAGCATCCAGTTTGCAAGAGCGCGAAGATGGCAAGGATAGCCCTTACAATTATACATATAGCTTTTGTCTCATAAAGTTATCACCCCAGGCACGAATGAGTGCAAATTTGGAAATGATTTTATTCAACAGTTAAATTAATAAGAAAGTAATATTATAATTTTATTATTATATTGTATTTTGAGTAGGCTATCATTTCAATTTAATAAATAGTTGGCGATAGTTTCACAAAACTATTACTGGTCTCCTCTCCACCAGTAAGCTGGTGTGTGGTGGGCGTTCTGGCGCACTATGGCTGCCGTCGCATCATCCAGGTGGATGCTGCACATTGGTGGTGGATGAGGAGATACCCCCTGACAATGTAAAGCGCTATATAAATGTAATGAATTATTATTATTATTATTAAAAATAGAAATTCTGTTTATTTACATTTACTCAACCCAATGATTCAGATGCAGCTTCTGTAACAAAAGTATAGCATGTGTAATTCTAAATTAAATATTAATATTTAAAGCTACATTTTTTTTGCTTTTTCACATTTAACTCAATTAGGCTCTAAAATATCTTCTGAGGGTACTTTTTCTTCCTTTTTAAAAACATGATAACATAAACTGAAATCATACTCAAAAGTAGATACCTAATTTATTTTACAATAAAGCAATTATGAATATAGATATAGGGAATATAGTTATGGAATGACACAAGTCCAAATTTGGAAATTATTACAACGGTTAAATAAATAAGAAAATGTATGGCAAGTCCTGACCTTTTGGATGTATTTAATTATAAATACCTTTGTAATCTATAATAACAGTACATTTATTCATTCTTGAATATTAATATAGGTACCAGTAATTTTGGCCAAATTATATATACTTTGTTTGTGAATTTGCACATGCTATAATGTAAGCATCATTAATGACCCCTTTGTGTTTAATAAAAAAATAAAAAAGATTGATTAGTTAAATTAAAGAATAATTTAATAAAAAATGAGATTGATTATTAATTGTCTCTCATTGGCCTGATTAGCTTTGCCCTCAAAACCTTTCTTATTTATTGGTACAGTATCGCATGATTTGTACATAATACACTTTGCATAAACGTTTGCAATTAGTTTTTTAAAAGGTAACGTTACAGTATCAAGGCCTCTATGCTTACATTTCTTTTTTTATATTTTGTTTTTGTTTAGGATCATAAATAAATTAATAGGGCAATATTTTATTTTTTTTTATTTTTTTTTACCTTTTTGATCCCATTTTCCATCTCATTTATATTAAATTAGTAAAATACAATCCAGAAGAATAAGATACCAGTCAAATGAAATCAGCATCAACATTTCAGCTTTGCAAGGCACAGAGCTCTGCTGTTGCATTAATGATTATACAGACTTTTTGAGAAGACTTAGAGGTGGCTTTAATGTATTTCATAAGAACGATGTAATGAAATTAATGTTTAAAATATAAAGTTTTGAAAATGGAAATATTAAACTATTTAAATGACTCCTTTATACTTTCAAATGAATCTGAAACCGACAGTAGGTGGCAGCATGTCACTGCCTTATCAATGAATCGTTGATTTAATCGATTCGTTAATTCATTTAAGAACAAAGCAAATGACTCTATGAATTGGTGATGGATAAATCATTGACTCGCTAGATTTGTACATAAATGCAGATTCATTCAGAAACGTTGTTCAGAAACAGCTGTGACTTTGTTTGAATTTGTTTTTAAGAAATAGAGCAAATTAAGTGTTCCTGAAATTTAAGCTCATATGTTCAGTGGCGCCTGCAGGATTTCTTCCGAGGGAGCCCTCTCTACACTGTTCTGATGAATGACAATACTGCAGTCTGCTTTCACGATCTGAGGTGAACCAATAAACATTTACTGCCTTCATTCAATCCCCATACTCCATCTCTTTAATCATATTTACTATCCTAACTGCATTATTATTTTTTTCAGATTTGCCTTTGTTGTTGATGCTAATACAAAATATCAGGGGGGACTCCCATAAGTCTATTTTAGGAGGCGGGGGGGGGGGGATCAGCTTCGCAGTTCTGCTTAATTCAGCTATGATTATCATTTCAGTTCATGTTTATAAATAAATAAATAAATAAATAAATATAAATATATATATATATAAAAGAAAAAATAATGTAGTTTAAAAATGTATATTTAATTTAGAATTACATATGCTCTACTTTTGTTTCAGAAGCTGCATCTGAATCGTCATATATTTACAGACTAAAACAGTTTGGTTATCAGCATTCTTCAAAATATCTTCCTCAAACGCAATAAAGGCATAATGTTTGAAACAACATTGGGTTGAGTAAATGTAAATGTAAATAAACAATTTCTATTTTTGTGAAACTATTGCCAACTATTTATTAAATTGAAATGATAGCCTACTCAAAATATAATATAATAATAAAATAATAATATTACTTTCTTATTAATTTAACTGTTGAATAAAATCATTTCCAAATTTGCACTCATTCGTGCCTGGGGTGATAACTTTATGAGACAAAAGCTATATGTATAATTGTAAGGGCTATCCTTGCCATCTTCGCGCTCTTGCAAACTGGATGCTCTGACTTGCCGTAGAGTCCTTGTAGCCATGAGAGGTGTGTCCATGTAGATGAGTAAATAAATCTGCATCTTAAGTGGCATGTCGCGTTAACTTAACGTCTGTCGGCGTGTGGCGTAATTTTTGCTGTGAGCTGCTCACGCTCAATTAAAGTGAAAGCAAATTTTGATGGACAAAATAAATGTGATTTAACACAAAACGTGCTCAAAATGCACAGAATAAGCATGTCAAGAGTTTTAACAACAATGCCAATGTCTAGTGTTTTAACAATTATGCCAGAATAGAAAATTAAGTATAACAAATATGTATTTACCCATATAAACTTTTTAATGAATCGTTTTGGGTGAAAGTATGGTGTATTGTTATAAAAACAAATGTTGAAAGAATTATACCCATTGTTTGAAATGGTTATACTGTCTGCCGAACACGCTTTGCAGCCGCTGCTGTGATGCTGTACTTATACGCTTCCAGTGTGAATACTCGAGAGAGTCTGCTGCTGCAGTGACGGTGTAGCTGCTCGCGCGCCGCTCATGCTTGCGGTGTGAAACAGGGGTTAGTAGTCTCAGACCCAGACGTCATGCCTATGGGCCGCTGTGGACAACTGTGCCAGTGAGCATTTATATGGATCAACTAAATGCTGGATTTTCGAAAGTTTGTAAAGTATAAACTCTTTAAAATACGTCCAAGAGTTTTACACACTTCAAACAGCCTTTTACTCCTATCATATCAATGTTTTTTAGTCTTCTCAGAGTTTTTTAAAGCAAAGGTTTTTCCTCTTCCCAATCTTTTAGGCACCCCAGAGATCTGTTTTGTTCCTCCTTCTGCTTCCTTACTGATTCTTTCCAGTGTTCTGGCTTTTTCGGGCTCCTTGATTTCCTTCAACTTGTCAATCATAAACTCAATGTCCTGAAGTGTGAACAGTGAATCTGCATTGAGTGCAATGATCTGCAGAGTTTCCACACAGTGAAAGGCTTCCATCACAAGCTTTATTTTCTCTTTCTCTAATTCTTGCAGTTCTTCTTCCATCTTCTTGACCAAAGACATACCATCCCTAATTTTGTCTTCATATTTCTTCTTTAACTCTTCATATGTCCTCTGCTCTAACTTTGTCTTTGTTTCATATATTTTGGCTTCTTTGACATGTTTGCTGTAGTGGCATTTATTTGTGCACACTGTACAGTAACCATTTTTCATCACGCTGCACCATGACAGATTTCTGGCCCACCAGCATCCTGGATAATGACAGTTCTCCTGACAGACAGTGCAGCACATCGCTGTTTTGGCTACAGACGGATTAATATCAACCTTCTCTTTGTAGGGCACTTCAATCTCATACTTTAGGGTTTCATTGTTTTGGATAAAATCCATGTTCTGCTCCAGGACTTCTTGAGTTTGTTTCAGCTCCTTTTGCTTTTTGTCTATCTCATCAACACGTAATTTTAGATTGCAGATGTTCGTTTGCAACTTGTTTTGTTTCTGCAAAACATTTTCAGTCATGTTCAGTGATTTTGATTTTACAGTCTCCATGAACTTGAAAAATATTTCCATCCCCCGATAGCTGCTCTTCCAAGATTGTTCCAGAACCTGCTCTTGTTCTTCAGGATATCCTTCATCGGAGGTCTGAACTTGACAGTTGTCAAACAGGAAAAACACTGGCTGATTCTTTTTATTTACTGCACACTTGATTTTAACCTCTTTAACAGCCGTCAGGGCATCTTTAGGATGAGCTCCAGTTGAGTGTGTGAAGAGCAAGACAATGTTTTCAGCAACATCTTTTCCAAATAAAGACTGAACGGCATTAAATATGTATATTTGTCTGTCAGAGAGTCGATTTTGGGTCGCTTTAACCACCAGACAAACAGCATCTATTTCATAACCCACTTCTTCAGATTTTATTAAGCTACACAAACGCATGGCAATCTCTTTATCCATCTCATTAGTCCGAGTGTCTCCAAATCCTGGTGTGTCAATGATTGTTAAATCGACTGGACTATCTTGCAGATAAAACCCATAAAGAGTGATGCTGGAGGTCTGACTGTGAGCTTGTGTTTGGTCACTCTGATCATCTGTGATCTCAAACCAAATTCTGTCTTCTCTCTGAACACCTAAGATGTAGTTGACCATCGTGTTGATCAGGGTTGTTTTCCCTGTTCCTGTTTCTCCCACCATTACAAACGTTTTATGTGGTTTGTCTTTCTTTCTTTCACCAGTTTTCTATATTCATCAGGATATTCTGCCCTCAGTTTCAGAAGGTATCGAGTAGGAGTACCACTTCCAATTACACTACTTTGGTTGATGATTTTATCAATATTGTACATGTTTGGTCCAAAAAGGGGAATGGCTGAAATAAAAAAAGCAGAAAACAATGTTTGTTTGTTTTTAACCTATAAGAACCTATAAGTGCAATCAATCAATTAACCAATCAGTAAATATATTTGAAAAAAGAACATTACATCATCTCTGAGGCTCAAAAATCTACTGTATAACTATGATCCAGAAATCTTAAAAATATAATGACATATTAAAAAAAAAAAAATTCATTGGGAATGTGATGTACACTCACCACCAGTTTAAGTTACTGTAAAAATTGAATTCATTACTAGCTACTAATTACATCTTTAACAGTGTAATTAGAATATGATACTTATTAGGCTCACTGAAAAAAAGGAGTACATTACTTAATATTAATTACTTTCTAAAGTCAGTATCAACATCGATGGTGAGCGTGATTTCACCAAGTACAACATGTTCCTGGACCAACATCCTTGTTGATCCTGGAACAACATTCCAATCAACCAATCAGAATTGAGATATAACTTTTCAGGAAATATCTGTTTTAGGCTTTAAACCAGGGTGAGGTGCTTTTACACCCTTGTTTATCAGCTATCATTTCATTATCATATCATTATTTTAGAAATAAATTATGGGTAGGGTTAGGTTTTGGGGTAGGGATTGGGTTAAGTCTATATTTTTGGACAATAATGTTGATCCAGGATCATCAGAAGATGTTGATCCAGGACCATGTCTTACTTGACAAAATCACGGCGAAGCAAAATCGACCAATTGAACAATACGAGGAAGGACATGAAACTACTCTTAATTCTTTCAAATAAATAATTTAATATTCCATTATCCAAATTATTCTTAAGCTAACCAAAGTATTTCTACAGGGAGAAGGTTGCATAAAAAAGTGTACACTTTAACATTAACGTTTGATGGTCAATAAACTGTTGTTTAATGGAATTTTTCCATAGTATACACTATTTAATGCAACTACATCCGAAGTAACTGTAATTTAAAAAAAATTAAAAAAAAAATGTATGGGGGAAGTACATAAATAACAGTAAATAAATAATGAATTATTAAATAATTACCTTCTTAATGTATTACACCCAACACAGGGCATTGCAAAATGCGGCAAACATGCAGTATATAATATCATATGCTGGTGAAAATTTCAGATGTGATGGATTTTAAATTATACAGTTTAACTAAATGAAAATGCATCTGAATGAAAGGGCTTTGTGAGATAATTTAAACATGCACATTTCTTAAATATTTAATAATTTCAGCAGATAAAAATGTTATAGTAATTTTTTTATAAAATTCACTTTAATAGCCCTGTATTATCAGTACAATAATAAAAACAAACAAACAAAAAAAAAAAACATCAGACCAATCATGAGCAATGTTTCTGGAATAATACAGATTTTAGAGAGATATCCTTATTGTTTGTTATACAGATTTGGTAAACAATCCACATTAAATATTTTGTTCACATCAGATATCAGAAAGACATAACTTAAACAGTAAACATTTCTGTAAGCTAAATTAATTTGGTGCTTAGAAACATTAAATCAACCATTTTCTTGCTCCCAATTTTATTGATATGCTATTATTATAACTATAGTATACAGTATACAGTAAGACACAACTTGTGTCAAATCATTACAATATCACATAAAATCACAGAGCTTACAGAAGAGCAATACAAGTTTAATATGTTGCAATATTACCTGTTTGCACCAGTGTTTCCTTCTGTAACTCACTGCAGGAACTTACAGACAGGAAGATCTGCAGCTCTGTTTATACTTGCTGCAACACCTTTTTATTTAGAAGATCATGTGATCTCCAAAAAGGATCAAATAATCATACTGAATATCTCATATGATGACGAACTAAATTCCAAAATGCACTCTACAAATGCAAGCTATTTCTAACAATATAGTACATTGAAACTTTGATGGCATTCTCTTTTATATTTGTATTGTTTTTATTTATTGATTAATTTTGTTTTTGCATCTGTGTCCTTTCATAATTACTAATAGTTGTAAATTTATTTGTATAATGGAAAATTGTCATATTCATAAGGCAAGATACAGTAGATTTAAACCTAGTCCAACATGTTCGCAATTAATTTACAGCTTTTATAATTTTCAGAAATCTCCTACATATAAGCTTTATAAACATTTCATCTTATTCAAATAGTTAAATTTAGTTGCTTGGTTAATTATTATTTATCAGTTTATTTTTTTGTATGTATTATATAATTGTTTTGTATATATTATATAATTGCTTTGTTGTCTTTTGTTGTTAACTGAAGAAATAAAAATAAAAAGGTACAGCTTGAATCTTATTGAATGGGAAATACCAGAATTGTTTGCCAAACTCATGTTTCAATAACAGAATGATTTCAAGTGTGATATTTCTAAATATACCCATTCTGCTTGTGTACAGTTTGCAGAAAAAGATGTGAAATTTTTGAGAAAGTTGCTAATTATTTTTGTATAATTGTGTCCCACACACCATGCAAATGGCGTGACACAAACATGCTGATAAAGTGAACAGCTCTCAGAAGAAAGGTACAAAAACTGCCACTGGTGCTGTATCTTTTCGAAAAGTACACTTTTGTACCTGATTTACCCATAAAATTGTACATGTTAGTGCCTAAAGAGTACATTTTAGTTCCCATATGGTACATAATAATACCTTTTGTACCTTTATCCTACGTGTACAAAGTGAACAGTTTCAGTTCTGCTCATTGTTAATTGAGTTCTATAAAACAGCATAATGTGCAAACTACATTAGTACAAAATCTGGAGCAGAAGTGAAATGCTTAAATGTAGTGAAAGAAAGAACTTTTTGTGATGGTTTGGGTTAGCAGCTCCTTCCACCACAGAGGATGAGAGAGATCAACAAAGTGCTTCTCATTTACTGGCCGTAAATGGTGAGAAAGAACATACACTTGTAGGAGAGGGAAATGCCGTTTCTATTGGCCGTCCTGAAGACCAACATCACATAATTGAAGAAGATGTGACTTGGGTCCTTTTTAATTGATAGTAGACCAGGGTGCCGTTTCATTAAACAAGTTTACCAAATAAGCCAGGCTTATTTCAGTTAGCCTGACTTAATTACACTTCATTTGGTTTGATGAAGCAAAATTACCATAGCTCAAGCTTAGTCACTCTGCCTACTTATGCTGGCAAACTAACCTGGTTCGGAGCAGTCTAACTGTCAGGCTCAGCTTAGTTCAAGGGCACGCCAGCCCGTAGAAAGGCAACGTCCGGCCAGGGGCTGAATTGGTGGCGACACATCGGTGTGATGGCGACACAATGTGTACCGCAGTGCCATGCCCATCTCGGGACTCATGAGGATCGAGACATGAAAGTACGCATCTTTCAGGTCGATCGCTGCAAACCAGTCCTGGGGCTGAACGCATTTGATAATGCGTTTCTGTGTCAACATCTTGAACAGAAGCTTTTGCAGGGCCCAATTCAAGACTCGCAGATCCAGGATAGGTCGAATGCCACCGCTTTTCTTTGGGTATGATGAAGTAAGGGCTGTAAAACCCTGTCCTCATCCCGGCTGGAGGGACCGGCTTAATTGCATCCTTCACCAGCAGGACAGCAATCTCCTCGCGCAAGACAGAGGCGTTGCGTCTCCGAACCGCGACCTCTTGACCGCTGGCGAAAGGGGGCATCGTGGGTGAGAATGAGGAGGCAGTGTGTCGCTCATCATCAACCCGCGAGCCTTGCAACTCGGAGGAAAGGGCAATTTGCTCTTTTATTGAAAAAGTAGGTGTCACCAGCCATTGGACCAGCGGCGGAACAGAAGAAACAAAAACTGAGGATTCTCCATCCAGCCCTCCTCCAGGGGAAGGAGTGGTGCTGTCTCCACCAGCTCCTGAAGAGCAGTCTCCCACATCTCCGAGTTGCCCATGTCAGGGCCGCTTAGTCGTCTTCTTAGAGGTTTTTGCAGCCAGAAGTGACATGGGGGGGGGGCATCACTCTCCTGCATGGGGCTTGATGTGCCGGCCTCGAAGAGGCGGAGCTGGTGTGGAGGACATAGGGGGGCGCCCACGGAGTGGTGGCAACCGGAGAATCACGTCGGGGCAAGATGTGCTGGATGGCCTCAGTCAGGAACTGCTGGGCAAAGCCCCTGACAGTGTCGCCGCACAGGAAAGCCTGGGAGATGGGAGCGTCGAGAAAGTGCACTTTGTCAACATCTCTCATACCGACCAGGCTTAACCAGAACTGCCCTACTGGACCACCAGAGTGGACATCGTCGCATTGCCATGCGCAGTTCCTGCATCAACCTTGGGTTGGTTCTACCCTCGTGTATTTGTTAAAGCCTTGGCTTGGTGAGTTTGCAGGATAGCCATGGCATGCAGGGCAGAGGCAGCTTGGCCCGCAGCACTGCAAGCCTTGGCAGCGAGAGCGGCCGACAGCTTACAGGCCTTGGGTGAGAGGCGCAGACTATTCTTCCCAGTGGCGGCGTTTTGCGGACACAAGTGCACCGCAATTGCACTCTCCTGCTGGGGAATGTCGACGCACCCCTAGCTGCCCCACCATCGAGGGTAGTGAGGACGGAGGAACGAAACGAGCTGCTTCCAGCCGTAAAAAGGGGCCATCCATGACTACATCACTTCCCCATGCACATCCGATAAGAAAGAAACCAGAGCAAAACGCGGTTGTGAGCCGCGCTCTACACCGAGAATCAATTGAACAGCCATGAGCACTCGAGGGGGGCAGCCCCGCCAAATCTTCATCCACAGAGGTCAATAGCCCATCCCTGATGCTGCAATTGACATCTGATCCCTGGCAGGTAACTGAATGACCCGTTGGGTTCTGCCATAACACAGCCCAGCAAAATCATCCAGCCGCCGCACAGGAAGGGGTAAGAGGTCCGTGGTGCGTGGCCCGGCGGAGAAGCTCTCACTGTCACCTTCAAATCTCCCAGAGCACTAGCCGGCGGTCCTCTCCTTGTGGCAGAGAAACCGAAACGGGTAGTAACAGAGGGGTCTGCTCCTTCCCCTTAAGAAAGGAGAGACGCGATCGCAGCGTTGCCATGGTCACACATGCAGTGCGTGCATGAACCATCCACGAACGTGCCTTCAGCTTGCTGAATAAACAGAGCAATCATATACAAGTGATATAACAAGTCTTAGTTAGCTTAAACGCAGTACAAGTAGCAAGGGCTTTTAAATAATATAATAAATAAAAATAAAATTCAATTCAAGTTTATTTGCATAGCGCTTTGTAAAATACGAAACATTACAAAGCAAATTTACAGAAAATTATGTTTCTACAATATTTAGTAGTACCTTATAAGTGGTGACTGTCAGTTTGTGTGCATATGACAAAAATTAATATCATAAAAATTAATACAGGACGTAGTCATAGCCAGACGATGAACATTATTTACAGCAGCAATTGTATGAAGCAGTTACACTTGTAGCAATATTTGTTAGTTCTGTTTGTTGATTCACGGTTAGCATCATCTGGGGTCCTCTGAGGGTCAGCATCATCTCTTCTCAGGTGTTCTGGATCAAGACTGGAGCTTGTGTAAATCCTGGTTACCACGGGATGTAAAATGTAAAAAACATAGAAACAAATAGAGACATCATTAGCATAGCTGCTGATCCAACAAAGTAAAATTAATTAGTTTAACCCAAGCTAAAGAATAAGAATGCGCATTTGATCAGATACAACTGCAGTCACAATTTAAGAGATAAATCATTCGAATGCGTTTTTAATCTAGATTTAAACAGAGAGAGTGTGTCTGAACCCTGAACATTATCAGGAAGACTATTCTAGAGTTTGGGAGCCAAATGTGAAAAAGCTCTACCTCCTTTAGTGGATTTTGCTATCCTAGGAACTACCAAAAGTTTGGTAGAACTAAAAAAGCGTTTTGTGACCTTAGGGTGCGTGATAGATTGTAGCATGGTAGAAGGCTAGTTAGGTACGCAGGAGCTAAACCATTTAGGGCCTTATAGGCAGTGTTGGGGAGTAACTAGTTACATGTAACGGCGTTACGTAATTTAATTACAAAATAAATGTAACAGTAATCAGTTACAGTTACTAAGAAAAAATGAGTAATTAAATTACAGTTACTTATGAAAATTGTAACGATTACAAAGAGGATTACATTTGAATATTTACTCACATCCACATACAGCTTATTTCTTTCCCAAATTGCACTAAGACATATGGCCCATAATCTCCGAGACGCGGAAAACACATTCGTAGAATCGAGTCATAAAAATGGAATTCAGCCTATAACGCGGACGGATTATGACACATTTTGGACGAATAAATCAAAAGTAGGTCAGTACACTTGAATCAAAACCCGATATGGACTGATGTCTGTGAATATTAAGCCGCAAAAAGACTGAATATGAATCCTGCACGTTCTGTGGAAATCAGGCGCTGACTGGACATCGGGAGAACCGGGACTATTCCCGGTGGCCTGGCAGACGATTTGGCCCTCTACTTTAATATTGTTATTGTATAATTGCAGGCCGAATATACTAAAGCGATTATTTCCGAATCCGCCATTCGATAATTAAATCTCTAATAAATCATGAATCGGTTAGTCGTGACTGGCAATGGTTGGGCTCGCGCGCTCTCCGCGCCCCTGCCGAACGGTTTGGATCAGACTCCGAGTAATCAATGCGAGAGAGAGAGACCGGTGTGAACTGTGTAAGCGCACAGCTGGAGCAGAGAAGCGACACTTCTGTTCAGGGTTTCAGGTGCAGGTCAGTTTCATCTGTAAATATGCTAATGTAGTTTTGTCTTTGTTTACTTAGTCAAGCAGCAGCAGCACATTGCTCGCAATCACTCAAAATACTGTATAAACGACGTCTTTATTATCTATTGTAATGTTACAGTAGTAAGTTAGCAGACAAATCATCATATTTTATCATAGGTTTAGGGGGAGCTAGTGGATACAAAAACACAACCCTTAGGAAAATTAATATAGCCTATGGTATGGCACTAACCGTGGTTTAATTATGGAATTTGTAGTAAAAAATAAATACAAGTGGTAATTCATTTGCCAAAAAAACAAAATTGCACTTACAAAACATGGTAAAAGTCAAATAAAAATCTTCAGTATTAAAGTCATGAGAGAGATGGATGGATAATGGAAGTGAAGGTGCTGTTCAGGAGAGAACTCTTAATTACGTTGCATGTCCCCAACCTAAGGATTCAAATCTTTTTCATGTCAGGTCCAAAAAAAAAAATAGGGTTGTCCATGTTTCAAAATGGGTTGTGGGTGTATGCGTGTGAGATTTCCCAGCCTATTTTTTTCCCAGTCCACCCCTCATGGAAATTAATCTCTAGAACAGTCACTTCATGAGCATTTTTTACTTATTTTGAGAAACTATCATCATATCATATACAAAGAGACAGCAGTGTTTCAGAAAGACACCAATGTTTCAGGAGTTTAGTACACAAATTAGGACACATGCTTATTAGATAACCGTATTTGAGTTGATGTATATGCTTTTATTTTTTTATGAACTATTTTTCCCCAAACCATTGTTAGATGCAGTTAGATGCCTGTAGTTATGCAAAGATTTGGTTTCAAAAACAGTATCTATAAACTATTTCTTTTGATTTTAAATCTGCTTTGAACTGCAGATCAATCTCTAAGTAAAAGGCAGTACTAAAGTCTGATTGTGTGGTGGATGTGTTCAAATGTGATCATCTTAATTTAAGTGATGAAGGATGGTGAAAGTCTGACAGTATTGAGCACTACTGTAAGGTTAAACCTGCATGGTGTCAAATGGTTGAAGATGATTAACAGTTGCAAATTAACATTCATTAGAAATTTATAAAAGTAATCAAAATGTACTCAAAAGTAATTAGTTACATTACTTTATTAAAGTAATTTAAAAAAGTTACACTACTATTACATTTTAAATAGGGTAACTTGTAACCTATTACATTTCCAAAGTAACCTTCCCAACACTGATTATAGGTAAGTAATGATAATTTGTAACTGATACGGAACTTAATAGGTAGCCAGTGCAGAGACTGTAGAATTGGGGTAATATGATCATATTTTCTTGATCTGGTAAGGACTCTAGCCGCTGCATTTTGGATGACCTGTAGCTAGTTTATTGAAGAAGCAGGACAACCACCTAGAAGTGCATTACAATAGTCCAGTCTAGAGGTCATAAATGCATGAACTAGCTTTTCTGCCAATGACTTACACAGCAAATGACTGCAACATAATATCCAGAGTGTGTTATTTTTTTAAGTAATGTATCCAAATGTGGTTCATGATTCAGATTTTTAAGGCCTGCCATGACATCCTCTGGCATATGTATTATTTTAGCCAAGGCACTAATAAAATTCTAGCTCCTGTCTGGAAATAAACTGTAGGTAGTCAATGATCAGTTGCTGTCTCTCAAAGACATAGAACAAACGATTACAATGTCATTGAAGGATGTATTATTGGAGAGATTCCTAGATAATTAAAAAGAATAGATGTATTTCAATGTACAGACATATTTTATATGGTATATTGCAACTTTAAACTAAAAGGTTCCTAAATATCTTATGTTGTATATACAGTTTCAACGGCAACAACATAAACAAACGTTACTTCTGCGGACCTAACTTAACTTCCGGTAGACTTCCAAATAGAATCAATAACAACAGCCAAGTCCCTCTAGAGTAGATTTTTTTTTATAACAAACAAAATATGTTTGCTGCGTGGATCAGGCGGACTTAATGAAAATGCTTATTCATTCTTTGCCAGCAGGAGATGTTTTAAAGCATAGACATAAAGCGCGAGAAATAGAGGTTTCCCCAGTAACAGCTGTAAACAAAGCAGAGCTGGTACGCTCACACGCTGCTTTATCAGGCATATAACACGCAAGTCTTCCTTCAGAAATACAGCCATATAAAAACACCTGTGCCTCGCTTTGATATTTAAACATATAAATGTAAGGAATTATTATTATTAAACGTGCAGTAGTAACGTTACTCATGTTTATTCAACGAAGCCTTTTTGAAAATCGATCAGTTTTAAAATTGTGGTGAGTCTCCAAAAATAAATAAATGTGCCCAACTTCAGTCTACTCATCACCTTGACTTTAACTGCGTTTATAGACGGCACTGCAGCCAGACCGATATACACAACACAGACCGGAAGTTAACTTAGGTCCAGACGCGTGCGCCCGATGAAACAGTCTATACCTTGTTCGAACAACATTTCATATCTTACATTTTTGTATACCTTGGCATAGCATTTGGATATTAGCATACAAATATTTGTATTTATAATAAAGTCAAATAAGAACTTTACAAAAATATGTGATCCTATAAATGCCGCTGTTAGCAGAAATACTCAATGTTTGTGATTAAGTGTTCCTTTTGTAACATATCAGTTAAGAAATTTAGAAGAAATGTCTAGCATCAATTCTGATCATGGCTTTTCTTGAAAAACAAAGACAGTTTGACGTTTGTCGTAGAATTCACACTGCAGGATTGTGTGCCAAAAATCTCCTGACACTGAGATTCTTTGAAGATAAAATTTGACTGCAACAGCCATTAATCGGTTGTCATTGAACATGTCAAACCAGCAATCAAAGACTACAGATTTTAGCCTAGGATTATAGGAACGTGTTCAAAATTAGATGACTAAATCGTGGCCAAAATGGCATACAGTGTGAGCCGGGCTTAGATCAAGTAAAAAATATAATTGTTTATTGAACTTTAAGATGTTCCAGACATGTGTGGCCCTTATTAATCTTTTGTTGTTTTGTTGTGTATATAATAAAACTCAACACTGATTAATTATTTCTAGCTTTTAAAAAGCAATAAAAGTTTTCATGCCTTTGGTGTTGTATATTTTAGGTGTTTTGAAGTGGTATGATCGATTTGAATCAATTTAAAAAGTCCAAAATAAAACCAAAAGAGTAATTTTATCTGTCATGTAAAAACATTTTTTAAAAGCATGTTGTTCAAGTCTGTTGTTTACCACATTCTGAAATAATGAAAACAGTCAAAAAAATAATAATTAAAAGATTTATAATATTTTATACTTGTTTAAATAAATTAGATTAAAGTTAAAATAAGGTTAAAGTACTTCAAATGTAAAGAAGGGGAGGTAGATTAGTCTTCAGTGGTATAAATGAATAAATAAATAAATAAAATGTAACTTCATGATTTCACCACTAGATATCAGTATAATTCTCATTAAAATAGGTTTGTGCAATTGAATTGCTTTGAGAACTGTTTCCAGATGTACAGTACTTGTTGTTTGTAGAGATTTAAAGAATGATGTAATGATGACTATATGTTGCTGTTAAAACAATCCCATTGTTTTCTCTAATGTTTATTGAAAAGCATAATTAAAAGTTTTATCTTTGTTCCATATGTAATTAATTTTGTTCTGTTTGGGTATTATGATCAGCCAATCTGTTCTATCTTTAGAGTTGCCAGTTATTATTTATTTACCATTCAGTTTTTTTTTATTTTTTTATTTAAACATTTTACAATAAAATACACATGTAAAAGAAATGCTTGTATTTACTTCATGTTTACATATAGAAACATTGTAACTGAAAAAGACAGAAATAAGCAGACTACTCCTCTAAAAAAAAGTCTTCAGATTAGTCAGTTCAAGAGGATTCGTAGGATTGGCATGCAAATGAAATGTATGAAAAACAATGTAAGGATTTTTGCCAGAGGTTTGGTGAGACAGGTTATGCAAATAATTGGATTAGAGAAGCTGTGGCACGATTTTGAAAATATCGATCAGAAAGAATGCCTTGCTTGAACACATTCAAAATCGACTAATAATAGGTTGTCTTGTATTATCCAATGTTATACTTCAAGTAATCAGTTTGCAAACGTAGTATGAAAACACTGGGATATAGTTCGAACCCTGTCATGAGTCATTGTTGTAAAGATCCTCCATGAATTGTTTATAAATGAGCCCCCAATATACGACAGATGGTAGTGAGCGCCAGTCAAGGGTTGGAACGTTCAAATTATCCTCTTTCAGTCCCTGATGGTAATCATAGATGTAGACAAAGTAACTTCACATCTGAATCTCATACATTTAGCCATCTTCACTCAGGGAAACAGCTAAAAGTAAAGGGAATTATTTTGTGTAACATCAAAAACGTAATTTATATTAGCAAATGCACAAGTGGTTTGGCATATATAGGTAAAATGTTGTTTAAAAACACATATTGCAGAGCATAAAATAATATGCAATTAAATTACAAACATAACCCATGGCCGTTCATTTCTATGCTTTTAAACATAATTAATTGACTCTTCAATTTTTAGGTTTTGAACAAGTAAAAAAAAAATAGTTGGGGTGATGACAAAATTTTACTATAGAGGGAAATGTTTATTATATTTATAATTTAAATACTCTCTTTACAAAAGGAAATGGCAAATAAATTTGGAATTAGTTATTGTGCTGTTTTTTTTCCTGATTAGATAATTAGGTTGATGAATTCTATCAGGTGTGATAGATCATGTTGATAATAAATTGTACTCTTCTGATTCACTTGTTGTTTTGCTTGACGAAAACCTTAGTACGGTGGCCGATAGAGCTCAATGTGCTGCAAATGAAAAAACACATGCAAATTAAGAAAACATCTTCATCAATTTGACAACACATGTATGCTCACAACAGAACCAAATAAAGAAATCGGCTGCAAATGGGCACAGACCACATCAGAAATGTTTTAAGGGAACCGCAAAGTGACCAACATGGCTGTACTATACATGGACTTATTTATCAATGTGTGCTCTGAAAGGTGAAATATTTGTTTATTTTAACATCCTGATACGAATCTTTTGCTTCTTTTTTTCATTTTTTTTGCCTAAATAAGCTAACGATATACACAACTACTGTAAATGTGAAACCATGTTAAACTGGCTTACTTACTTTACAACTTCCTTTACAAAAATGAACCATATGGTTATACTATTAACATCTATTAATTAATAAATACATTTACATAAGTAAAAAAAAATGTTATACAATTTTTTCAACCGTGTATTTGCACAGTTATACAAATGGTATTCAATACCAAAAAACATGGTTAATTTTTGTTTTGTTGGGGTAATTTTGACATTGTTTTTGACAGGATTAAATCATAGTTCAATTAAGATATTTAAGCATTTTTCATAAACGTGCTTAGAAAAAAAACATTACTGGTGTGCAACTTGAAATAAAAAAAATGCACTGATATATATTTTAAGATCAGTCAATGCAAGTTTCTCTCAGCTTAAACAGCTCAGATTTACATTTTAGTCCAGGACTAGGCTTAAGCCTTGTCTGTGAAACCAGGGAGCATGAGTCATATAATAACATTCTTTAATACTGAGTAACAATACATTAAAATTGTTATAGCTATTCTTTCTTGTAGTCCATCGTTTCCGATGATGACCTTCCTCCTCATTTGCGGTGTATCCTTTGATGACTATAGAGCCCTATCCTTGATCCACAATTTTATTACAGGTTGGGCAATTAAAATCAGAATTTGTTGGGGCAAGCATGGCTGTGTGTCTCCTTAGTCTTTTTTGTTGTTTACTTTTATTTCTCTCTGATTCCAACTGCACTATTCCTGCGTGACAGAGCTGCCTCCAGTTGGTGCGATTTACTGCTAATTCTTCCAGGCATGAAGGATTAATTTGGCACTTTGATGTTTTAAGTTGGTTTTTATATTGCTTTTTCGGACCCCCCGAAGAACGGCGCCCCTGATGGAGCTGACCATAAAGGATTAGATGTGGTAAACGATCTTGAGGTAGCCTAATAACCTGCCCAAGCCAACGTAATTGATGCTCAGTGATCGTGGCTTTAATGCTCTTAGTTTGTCCTGACAAGCACTTCAAAATGGGGTACACGGTCAGAGCATCTAATCCCCAAAATTCGCTGCAAACACCTTATATGGAAACGCTCCAGCAATCTTAGGTGGCGGCTATATATAACCCGGCTTCACAGCTGTAAAGAAAAGTACTAATGCAAATTGCTTTAGTAAGCAATTGAAGATGTTTATTTTGAAAGACCTTACGTCGAAGTCTACCAAAGGCTACAGAGGCTTGCTTTATCCTATTTTCAATTTTGTCAACGAGATTGCAGTCCTCTGATACAATGCTGCCCAGATACTTAAAAAATGGTAATATTGTAAATGGCTGTTTTCCTATTGTAAAAACAGGCATAGTGGGTGGAGAGCTGAGCTTCCATTGACATATCACTTCTGTTTTAGCAGTATTGATTGACAAACCTAATCTGCTGTATGTCTTCACAGCAGCAACAAGGATAGTTTGCAGGTCTTCTGGTGTATGTGCCAAAAGCACGCAGTCATTGGCATACTGTAACTCCAGAACTTGCATTGCTGAGACCTTGGTAGAGGCCTGGATCCTGCTGATATTAAAAAGGTTTCCATCCAGCCTGAAGTCAACAATGATCCCACTGCTGCCTTCGAGTTTATCATGCAGGAGCTTTGTGACACATAGGAGGTAGATGTTAAAGAGTACAGGTGCCAGCACACATCCTTGCCTTACTCCAGTGCGTACATTAAAAGGCTCTGACTCCTGTTATGACTCCTCTGACCAATCTCGAATCTCCCTTTTCTGTCCAAGATACTAGAAAAGGTGGTATCCTCACAATTATATTCCTTCTTAGAGAAAAATGGTATATGTGAGGATTTCCAGTCAGGATTTAGACCGTATCATAGTACTGAGACTGCTCTCCTTAGAGTTACAAATGATCTGCTCTTATCATCTGATTGTAGGTGTATCTCTCTATTAGTTTTATTGGATCTTAGTGCTGCGTTTGACACAATTGACCACAACATTCTTTTGCATAGACTTGAACACTTTGTTGGCATCAGTGGAAGTGCATTAGCATGGTTTAAATCGTTTTAGTTTAGTTTAGTTTATTTGTTTAGCATGTTTAGTACAAGTACAAAACTATGCAAGGAGGGAACGAAGCCACTCTAGGCTTGTACAGAGTTCCACTCCTGCTCATATTAACTCATGAGACATGCAGACTAAACACTCAAAAAAAAACAAAAAAACAAAAGACAAACGAAACAGAACAAGAGCATAAGCAGAAAAAACAACAACAACAACAAAAAACAATACAAAACAACAATTCAATAACATAAAAGATGATCAATCTAG